>NW_010237689.1:51166-178343 GCF_000690775.1 Eurypyga helias | reverse complement strand
GAAGATGTTGAGCACAATAGTGCTCTGCTGTAGTAAATGGAATGCTTTGAAAAGCCTTACAGATTTTGAAGTGATTGTTGGGAATGTAACAACAACAACAAAAAGTACCAGTGAAAAGCAACAGAAAGATTTAGCCCAAAATTTCATGAAAACATCAGACAACATGAGATATCACTGTCTCCTTAAGAAAGCTCGACTAGCAGCTCATTTCTGCTTTTGTGTGACGCTGAACAAGATGTAGGAACTGATCTGGCTTTATTTTTTATTTTCTTCTTGATTTAGTTCACCAGTTAAGTATTAGCTCAGGGTGAAAGTTGGATGTGGGTAAAGCTCATCCTCTCAGAAAACGTTTGTTGGTTTTGTTTAGGTAGTGACTACCAAGGTCTAAGTGAAACTCAAAAATGAAAAAGAAATTCTGAATTTCTTTCTGTATTGAAATGGATTAATGCCTTGCTCTTAACAGATCAGGTTTTTCCTGCAGACACCATTTTTGCAAGTAAATGTCTCAGACATGGTGAGGCCTTTATTTGTTTATACGGAGACATTTCTGTGTTACTTTGGAAACATCAGCATGTTTGCAGCCAAGAAAGCTATAAAAATGGTGAGTGGGTTATTAAACTGGTCACTGGCAGAAGTAGAATTGCCTCAGGCATACAAGGGTGCAGAACAGTAACAGGAAATCTGTTATTTACAGTCTATACCTTATGGCTCTTGAAAGGTCTTTCACGGGAAAAACCTTGACAAGTTTATTTCCTGAGTCTAGCTAAATAAGACATTTAGGAGCCCATTACTGTATTGGACATAACTGTCAGGGGTTTGGCATTGAAGGGGGATGGGGGAACCTGTGTTGGAGTAGCACAGCTATTGCCCTGTGCCAGACACACACACAAGAGAGAACATAGATGTATGGCATGCCAAAACTGAAACAATGTGATGAGTTTATGGTACCTCTGTGAAGCCATTTGAGTATGATGGTAGATGCCGAGAAATAAAAGGCCAAAGGAGGAATGCTGGACAAGGGAGGAGAGGCAAGAGACAACATCAGGATGGGGCAAGAGAAGCATGAAATATGCTAGGGCAAGAGAGAGGCTAGAGCAGGAAAAGTGTCAAAGCAAAGCTAACTGCCCTGAGCAGGGCAGGAGCAAAAGAGACAACCGAGCAGGGAGAGAGAGGGGATAGGAAGAGGCATGACCACAAAGGCACTGCAGCCAGAGGCGGACCCACACTGGAGCAGCTGAGTAGGAACCACAACACATGGACCATCATCTCCTGTGCCACCTGTCACCTCCCCCAAATGGACTGAGTGGAAACAAGGAGGACATATTTCCAGGTGGAAGCTGAGGTGTTTTCTCAAAGTTTATCTGTTTCTCTTTATTTTTTCAACACAAGAATCTATAATTAAAGGTTTTCTAATCATAAATAATTTAAATTGATTTCATTTCCCTGACTCAAAACTGGTTTTGGCTAAGAAAGAATCACTAAGAGAGAAGATTCTACACTTATTTTTTCTGCAGAGGGCAGACATTGATAAGAAAGGTTGTGGGGGGGTTTTTTGTTTGTTTTTTGGGGTTTTTTTGAGTATCAACTTCGATGAATGTTGCTTATTCAAGTAAGAATTATATTTCCTTGTAGAATCATAGAATGATTTGAGTTGGAAGGGACCTTAAAGATCATCTGGCAGGGACACCTTCCACTGACCAGGTTGTTCAAAGTTTCATCCAGCCTGGCCTTGAAGCCAGCCAGAGATGGGACATCTACAACTTCTCTGGGAAACACAACTTCTGTGGGCAAGTTATTTTAAGATGAAGCCCCTAAGACATCATTACTGTAAGTCTTAATTTGTGAAATATGTTCAATAACTTTTTGATGTGATTTAATCAAGTAGTCATAGGGAAAAATTATTTTCATAATAATAATAAAAAAAATCTACATTCTCTCCAGTTTATTCTAAAGTATTGGCCTGAAAAAAAAGGTAAAAGAATGGAGGCTAAATTTCTTTGTGCCTGGATAAATGCTGAAATTGACTGAGACTACATGATCATGGTCAAAAAGTTAATTAAGTAAACTAAAGGTGTGAGTTTAAAGTAGGTTACTTAAGCTTACCTACTACCTATATTAACATGTTCATTCAAAATTGAAATTAAATAATTGCTTTGGTGCAATTCACTTCAAAATACATTAAACTAAACTGGATGGAACTGAAATCCTGTAATTCTGACCAAGCAAAACCACAGAGAGGTTTAATGTATTTTAATTAATCCACTTGAAAGGCTAATCCACAATAATTTTGGAACATCTTTGGATACCTTTTGTGAAGATTCTGGATGACTCATGAAGTAATAACTGTTTGTTATCTTTTCCAAGAATCTGGTTCAAAGTTTATCCAGACTGATTATAAATAGAAATTGTTCAGTGAAAATATGTTCAGCAATGTGAGTGTTTCACTGATCTACCTAGAGAGCAAATCAAGACTGAAAAAATTAGTACCATGGTTGATAGTACCTTGTGAGCTCACTTAGCAAAGGTCAACAACATAGTTAACGGGAGAATAAATGTATTTTCAGGACAGAAATAAGGAAGCTGACAAGGCAAGACTCAGAAGAGGTGTATTGCTGATTCATTAAACTGAATATATTTGATTGGGAGACGTGATGTTTGCCCATTTGTTAGGACTGATTATTTACAGATATTCAAGCAAAATAGCCCCAAAACATAGAAGTTAGTGCATTGTTGGAATTTGGAAGAACAGATTTGAAGTTCTGTGTGTGGTTCAAGTAGAATGGAAATTTGAGTCTGGGAACACCATAGTGAACCTCTCTGTCCTTTGTTTATAAAAACCCCTAAATATATACATATATAAATATTTTAAGGAACTTCCTGAAATCTCAGACAAAACCACCTCCCTCTTAGTCAGTCCTCTATGTGTATCTGCTTGTCTGTTGGAACTAATAAGGTTTTTTTCATTATATCTGATCAGGTCCTTAACCAGTTGCTTAAATGATTTGGCAAGTAGATAAGCCACCTCCTTGTGTGTGCGTATGCATGTGTGTTGCACTTCCAGAAATGTTACTGAATCAGTGAAAACGAAACAGTGGTAGTCATTTTTCAGATCAATCACTATAATTTGACAGAGAGTGGTGATCCACACTTTTTTGTTTTGTTTTTCTTTAATTGCAGTGTGTTTTGCTGAAAAACACTAGAGTTAAACTCTGGAAATCAAGGTCATTTATCTGCAGTATTATTTCTCACTAATTGCTGCTTGAATTCAAAGCACATGTTAAATATTTTGTACTTTTCTTACCTTAGAAGTCATTTACCTTAAAATCTTACCTTAAAAGTAATTTCTCTTAATGAAGATTCTTTATGAAGATTTCAGTTGTGACAATGCAGCAGGACACATCAGCTTTTCTCTTGCTCCCTTAACAACAAGCACTAAGTATTGCTCTTTTATTAGGTTATTGCTCTGGTAATATTGAGTCTTGTAAGGAAATAAAATACTTTTTTCTTGTGGAACTCACTGGAGATTGCTAGTATCACATCATGAAGCAGACTGGATGCTCATAAAATTGTAAATAATTTTACCATATTTCGTCCTATTTGTAACATAATAGTTCATTGCTGTTCCTATTTCACATATATTTCTGTTTTGGACCCTGATCAATCCTCATCTAAAATTTTAAACTGTGCAAAATCCCATCAAAAATAGGTACTGGAAAGTGTATTTTCTTATTTTTCTACATTTTCTTCTTTCTATTTCAACTGGGAAAGGTGGATGAAAAAGAGAGGAACTGGGAAGAAAATGCAAGAGAAAAAGAATTTAAATACTTCCGCTAGTTCACAAATTCCAGTCACATTAACACCCTGAGCTGTAAGTATGCAAAACATTGAAATTCAGAAAGGCCTTGATATACACTTTTAGTTCAGCACACTATAAATATAAAGCTGCCTATATCTGCACTCAGTTATATTTTAGGTCATAAAAAACCAGAGCAAACAACAAAACCACAAAAAATGCCCAAAACCAAATCAAAAGACACAAATTAAAAAAAAAAAAAAAGGCAGCCAACCCACACAAAACCCTAACTAACATAAATTATAGACAGGATGTTATAGCAAGGGTTTAATTAATTTCTAAAATTTAGTACTATGAATCAGGGAGTACACCAGTAAAGCTTTACACAGTGTTATCAGTGAGCATGAATCTTTAAATTAACTTCTGTATACGTAAGAACCATAATCCTATTTTAAATTTGCACTAACATAGGCTTTTGGTTTTAATTTTTTATAACTTCCTCAGTGATTTATGTTGCTAACTGAAGCCTGAAGGGAGATGTGTGATTTTAGAAGCTGGCAGTATACACCCTATGGATTTCCTATACAAGTATTTTCCAGAAATTGATTGTAGAAACCAATATGAAAATAGGTAAGGAGCTACTAGATTAACATTTTGGAATGATAGCATTCAAAGAACATAAAATAAAATTGCAAGAATAAGTTTACTTACTGGAAGAAGACAAAAGAAATCTCTTGGTAACCAGGCTGATAAGATCATGAATAAATTAAGAACTAGGAGCATAAGGACTTTTGAATTCTTGAAAAATCTAGAATAAATATTTTGTCAAATTTTCCCTGTTCAAGAGGTTTGCCTGAAATTATCAGGACAGAATAAAAATGAGGATGAAACTTTAAATCCAAATTTGCACTTCTATATCTAATAAGGTTGACCTTGACTCAGGAAAGCCCTTCAAGCTTTATCTTAAGGCTATGAAGAGCACTGACTCCTATTCCATAACACTTCTCATTTATTATCAGGAATCCCTTAATTTTTGGTGACCTGTATCTGTTTTGCTTTCTCTCTCCAGCAGTCTTTTTAACCTTAGGAGTTCTTTTCGTATTTACAATGAAATTTGGGATATTATCCCTTTTGAATGGTGTAGGGAGATGAGAAAGAAGGTGGCACATGAACTGAAGCCCAACAGGCCCTTCAGGTAGTAACACTGACAAATCAGTTAGGAAACTACTTTATACAATCTCTCCAAATGTAACAGCCCATGACTAGCTCTAGGAAACAGAGCATTTCCTTTCAATGCTCCCTTTAAAGCCCATATAAAAATTCAGAAACACTGACCTACAGTTGAGGACTCTACAGGGACCATTTGAGAGAAAGAGCATCCTGGGTAACTGTTCAGGCTCAAAGTGATTCCAATTTTAGTAGCAAATGAATCTCATGACAGACAGTTAAGTTTAAAAGGTTTAAGGAAGGACAGGTTTTTTGTTTGGGTATTTTTTTGTTTGGTTTGTTTTTTTTTTTCAATATAAAAATTTGAACTTTGTACTGAACAAATTTTTCAGAGAAATTGTCTTGGTACCTTTTCAGAGTAAGACATCATTTCCAATTTTTATGATACTTTAGGATACACTCCTGCCTAAAGGATTTACTCTAAGTTACTACTTTCCCCTTGTACAGGTAACTGAGCCTTTTGGTAACTGAAAAGTTAACAAGACCATTATTCACTTTTGTACCATACTGGCTAGAAAAGAGTATGAACAATTGGTGCCCAAAACTGAGTTCTATTTGGCATTCTTAAATCACAAAATCAGTGAGAGACTTCAGTTAGTTCTCCCCATGCCATATGCACAATGTTATATCTACATTGCACTGCTTTGAACAAGGTTGTGCTCCATGTAAGCTGAATATGTGGGGACCCACAGAACACAGATATGAACACTTCAATAATTTTTTTTTAGATTTTTTTCCTTCACTGATAAGACTGGTAAGTAAAGGAATCAGAAAAAAATGTTTAGCAGGAAGATACAGGATGCTGTGAAGCAGAATAGTAGAACTACTGCTACAAATTCACAAGGAACATCGGGTTTTTTACCATCACTTATCATGCTTTGTACTTTGAAAGGACTTAGGCACATGGCCAATTTCTCCAGGAATAAAAAACAATGCATATCAGCTGATCTCTCCTAAAATTAGCATCCTTCACCCTATCATGCTCAGCAAAGCTAGCAAAGCTGAACAGATTATACCTAAAAGTTTCCACAATTCATGTGATTTTGATAAAGACGTTATTTAGGAAATAAAAATATATATATACAGACTATAGAAAATTCAGGCTCAGAAAGGAATATCCATACTAATTGGCAGAGGAGTTGGTTCAGAATGCCACAAATGGAAGCTATCTCCATTTTGACATCTGCTGTCCATTATTTTGTAAAAATCCTAGTCCTCCATAGAGATCATTGCAATATTATCACAGTTAAAAGTAGGACAGATATGAGAAGGTGAATACCAAATCAGAGACTCACAAAAGAAATTAAGTAGCTCAAGAAATACATGTGCTACCCATTGCAAATACACAGTGATACACTCACGGTTGTGCTCATTCCTCCAACACTAGCACACACTAGTTACTCATTCCAGGGATGACAGTGGGAAGGAAAAAAGACAATTATTTTTACTACTTGTTTAAAGCATGCACTTCTATGAACTCATGGCTTTGTCTTTAAGTAGGCAAGTTGAGTACCATCCTGTCAGTGAATGGAGTTCTGGCCTAGAGGAACTTCACCCCAAGGCGAAGGAGGAATATCTGTGTTCTTTGTCCACTTGCTGTGTTTCCCCTTAAAAGGGCATTTTCAAAGGAGAGCCAAACTACAGTGAGGGATCACACAGCCCAGATGGCAGGTACTGGTCTTTATCTCTAGTTAACATTTGAAGAGAAATGCACTAGATATAGTCTGCATGGAAATGGAGAAAGATCGGAGTTTTGTTTTCTGTCTGACCCGAAACCTTCCTATACCCAAGACACTGGGCTGTGACTTAAATGTGTAAAAAAATGCTGGGTAGGTGACAGGTTCCTCGTGGAATCACAAGCTTTGATAACAGAAATTACTGGAGTATTGTTGCTCTGGACTTGTGCTTTCAAATCTTTTCCTGAGTAAGCTGGCAAGCAGGGGCTGGCAAGGGACTGTTTAATGTGCCTCAGCACAGCTGCTGTGTTTGGACTAGGAGTCTGGGCTCCTAAAGTCATGTCTCAGAGCCTTAGAAAAGATCTTCTCAAATTATACTAAATGAAATACAGTCATATAGTGAAGGCTTGAAGAGAGATGCAGAGATTTATGCCATCACTGCTATATCTTAAATAAAACAAAGCGTTTCATCCACTCTCTATAAAAATAAGCAAAATTGAAAGGCAAATACAAACTATATAGACAAGACTAATTTGATTGAAAATAGGTAGATCCCTGCAATAGCTAACAGTGCAGTCTCCTTGCTGTGGTCTATGGGGTGTGACTGTGTTATTCACTCAGCAATGAGTATGATGACACATTAATTCAGTTTGTTAAAAAGCCTGAAAATGAAAAATAGTTAAAGAAAGCAAGACAAAAGCTGAATCTCAACAGGAGTTGGCAAGTCTGACAGGAAATTACACAGGTCCAGCTGCACACTGGAAATACTCTAAGAATAAGGTGCACAGTCTATTTTTCTGAAAGAACTGTTTAATTGAATATTTCTGCTGCGTTTCTCTAATCAAAGGCAGTCTGACAGGCCAAGAAAAACAGTTACATTTCCTATGCAGTATTAATACTCATTAGCAGCTGCTGCATCCCAGATTGCATCATATCTGTCATTACTTGAAGGTTGTGGTTTACCACTGAAGCACCTGCAGCATACTAAATGCATGCCGAATAGTAACTGTCTTGTACAGTTTAGTTGAATATTGTATGAGTAAACTGTGTCAAACAGTTGGAATTATCTAGTCTTCTGTCTGTATCTTGTCTTATGTAACCTGCATTAGGCTTGTGAGTTCGGAATGTCACGTTGGCAGCTTGCCAAGACTCAAGAATTCATTGGGATTTTAAAGCTCCTAATGACCTTAGCCGATACCACTGCCAAATATTTGTACAAGTGACTTTGGTTTGTTGCTCCTCAAATGAAAAGATAATCAGAAGAGAGATTCTCCTAGGCTTTTTAAAGGGCTTTTTCCTAAAATTAAGTAGCAAGTACAACTATCTTACTCTCTTAAACCATTATTTCTCAAGGAGAACATATTGAAGTAATAAAAAATTCTGATTCAATATTTATAAATTTGTGGAAATTGAGGAAATTCTTATCCTTGTTCAACCTTCATATCCTCAGCACTACATTGGAGAACAGCGTTTCTCCAGACATCTACATGTTATGCTGGAGGCAACAACCCTAAACTACTGTTAATAAATGCCATTTCCTACTCAACCGTCTGTTTTACCACCAGCACTATTGTGGTGTGCAGCAACAAAAATTCAAGTGGCAAATGAGAGACTTCAGTCTGCCATTGTCTAATATGAAGATTAGATTCCAAGATATTTACATATTTTTTTAGACTATTTAAATAGAGATTGGGTAAAAATTAACTGATACTCTAATCAAATTACAATTCAATTTGGTAAATCTTACTTATTACATAAAATATAAAAAGACTGGAGTATGTAAACCGAAACTGGAATAGTATAGCTGAAATACTTCAGAATCCTACATATTTATAGGCACTGGTTTATTTCACTTCTAGGGGATGGTTCATCCTTAAGGAGGTTAAGCTACTCCATAAAGGTCCATGATCTTGCAAAAATTTTCTCTAAGTTGTCTCCTCTACTTCTGTGTTGTTTACATATTTAAATGACCACATTTAAATATTTCTATGCATTTTCAGCTCAGTTTGAACAACTGCTTCTCAATGAGATATTTAAACCTTTGTGCACTCTACTCACAGAAAGAATTGTTCCTCATTTGTGTGACATCCACTGCAAAGGATAGGGATAGCCCCAATTACAAAGGATGTTTAAGCTGGGATCGCAGATCAGAGATGGACGGACATAAGGTGCTAAGGACATTATCATCTTCTTGTACCACAGTTGTGTACTCACAGTAAATAAAAACTTGTGAAACTTGGCAAACTAGCTCAATTGTAGGGTACAAACAGTTTTCTGATAGCAACATCACAGCTTTGTATCTTAATGATCACTATGGAGGCTATATATCACTTTTCCTGCTCTCATTAAAGTCAGATTGTGATTTCCTGGAGTGAATTTTACTGAGTGTTCACACCCTGGAATTATACCTCTTTTTTCGGGATCCTTTCCCATCAGTAACTGAAGGGGAATATTTTGGTTCCTAAATAGCTCTTTTCACACTCATGACACTCAGATATATTTCACCAAGTATGGGTTAAATACTGAAGTGGCACTGACTGTACAAAAAAATAAAGCAGTCACTATGCTTTCAGCAAAGGCTGGACAACTTCCAAAGACATAGGCTTATTTTAGCAAGAGGGGATGTTGGCTAGAATCCTGCAGTTACTTGGTGGCCTGATAAGGAAAAGAACAAATCCAGAAATCAAATCAGATTCACTCAGGCAGACAGTGAAGAGCATTACTCATAGCACTTCATTGACATTGACTTTCTATAGTTTTGCCATTTATTATATCTGAGGTCCTCAGCTCACTGGAAGATTTTTTATCAGTCCTTCAGCACTTTCACTTATATGAGTGAATGAACTTACCAATACAAGAATGCTCCCTACTTATTCCTTCACTTCATATCATAGAATAGTTTGAGTGGGAAGGGATCTTTAAAGGTCATCTAGTCCGCCCCCTCTGACAACGAACAGGGACATCTTCAGTTAGACCAGGTTTCTCAGAGCCCTGTCCAACCTGACCTTGAAAGTTTGCAGGGATGGGGCATCTACCACCTCTCTGGGCAACCTGTTCCAATGTCTTACCACCCTTGTTGCAAAAAATTTCTTTCTTATATCTAGTCTAAAAAAATCTACACCTTTTTAGTTTTAAACCATTACCCCTTGCCCTCTCACCACAGGCCTTACTAAAATGTTTGTCCCTACCTGTTGAGAACTCCACAGCTGGATGTGGTACTTGAGGTGGGTCTCACAAGTGCAGAGTAGAGAGGCAGAATCCCCTCCCTCAAACATCGGGCCTTGCTTCTCCTGATACAGCCCATGATACGATGGGTTTTTAGGGCTGCCAGCACACACTGTCGGCTCATGTCCAGCTTTTCATCCACCAGTACCCTCAAGTTCTTCTCTGCAGAGCTGCTCTCAAGCCATTCATCCCCCAGCTTGTACTTGTGCTTGGGATTGCCCTGACCTATGTGCAGGACCTTGCACTTGGCCTTGTTGAACCTCACGAAGTTCACATGGGCCCACTTCTCAAGCTTGTCCTGGTCCCTCTGGATGGCATCCTATCTCTCAGGCATATCCACCACAGTACTTATCTTGCTATCATCTGCAGGTTTGCTGAGGATGCCCTTGATCCCACTGTCTATGTCATCGATGAAGACATTGAACAGTAATGGTCCCAGTATGGACCCTTGAGGGACATTCCCATCTGGACATTAAGCCATTGAACACTACCTCTGGATGAGATCATCCAACCAATTCCTCACACATTTTTTTTTTTTTCCTGCCACAAAAAAAAAAAATCCTTAATGTTTTTTAAATCTGATACCTGTCACTCGGAATGAACAGTCCTTCATTTACATATTCATATTTTCAGATTTAACTGCTTGCTATCCTATACATTTTTCAAGAATTCTGTTACTTTAGGGCAAAGGTTGGTTTATGGCTCATGAGTAGCTAAATGTGTTTAACATTCCATATGCTTTTACATTAATAAATAATTATTCCTTTTAGTACAATACACTAGAAAGTTACACTGAAAGACCATAAAGTGCTAGCATTCGGGAACAATGCTAGGATTATGAAGTAAGATTTATTTCAAATATTAATTATGTTTGAATTTTTTAATTTTAGCTACAATATAATTCATATTTCATTGCAGTCACTCAAACTTAATAAAGCAATGTCAAGCAGTCCAGAGTGGTACAAAAGGTTTCTGGCATGACCAAGACACACTGTGTGAGTCCCATTGTCTATTGCAGTTTAATGAGCCTCAATTACTGGAGCTAATAGGTCATATTGTGGGAAGAAAAAAAGCATAATTAAAGGCTATTTCTATGTAATTACACTATCCATTATTCATTACAAAAATTAAGACAATTTTACAAACCTTTATCACAATAAATTATTAGAGAAAAATAAAGATCATTTGAGATGAAATTTTTTTTAATGCTCTATTATAGCATGTATCTAAGTGAGTGTCTGCAGTCTATCCTAGAAAAGGAGCTCCTTAACTTCCTGAGAGAAGGAAGTCACAAGAACACACCAAACCATCATTATCAAACTGTATCACTTACACCATGAAAAGGGTTCAAAAGGGACATAAACAACCCTCCTATCAGAAAAACATAGGGTGTCATGCACACATTTTGTAGTACACAGTAGCCGTACAGGAAGAGGGTTGTATATATAAGGAAAGCTAGGTGCATAATTCATATGCTATGATATAAAACTAAATAACTTAAATTTTGACAATGGTAAGCAGCAAACTGGGCCAGCTGAAGAATTTTCCAAGTGGTCTGAAAAAGTCCTTCAAGTGTCATCTCAGTGCTCCTCTTTTATTCTTCGTTTCCCTTCCCAATGGATTCTAGGAATCAGAATAATAGAAATTGAAGTTAATCAAAATTGCAGTATCAATCAAAATATGGAACATATATCATCAGTAACAGTTCCCTATGAAACTCAGTAGCATACAAGACCAATAACTCAAGTATGTTAAAAGTATTTTTCAACAACAAAAATAAACAAATACCCTTTCTTTCCCCACCCCCCCATGCCCTCTACTGAAAAAACACCCCAGAATATTGAAGTGTCACAAAATGCCACAGAAATACTCTCAAAATTCAAGCATAAGGACATTCTACTTGTCTGTTATTACATTGTTTAAATGCTGAAGCTCAAAATGCAGTAGTGATAGGATCCCAAAACTAAATTCTGTAGTTTAATATTACATAAAGTCAGCGATACCTACAAGATAAACAGACTGGAAAAACTCTCCAGGAACAAGTTTGTCAGCAAATCATCTATGTTTCTAAGAACACATTTTGAACACTGAGATCTAGTGAGATAAACTTAAAACATTAGAAACTTTCAAAGATGTTCAGATGGTGAAGACAGAAGGAATGATGCAGGAGGAATGATGTCCTGTGCCATCATGGACACTGTCTGGCAGCGAAGGAATAAGTGAATCAAGCTGTTCAATATATTCTTGGGAAAATATTTTACTATCCTATTTATTGATCTACTGCTGTAAGTGCAGCTCTCTACAAAAATCTCAGCACTTGAAAGACAGACTCCCGAAAAGGAATCAAGAAGACACTCTCAAGACAGTGAAGACAGCACACAGGCATTGCAAGTGACACGTTTCTTTCCACACTATTATTGAAAAGAAAATTTTGACTCTTAGGATAACTTGAATATAAAAGACGATGAAATTAGAATACCAAAGCAATTTTCATCAAGTGTCAGCAAAGAGAGAATGAACCCAATTATACAGTGATACCAGCAAAGGAAGTGGGCATCTATGACAACAAATAATGTAGAACAGATAAAATTAGAGAACCATGTCAAGTCAGTTACAATAGGAAGATGTTTTATATCTAGAGAGAAACAAAATGAGCTACAGAAGAGGATACAATGGTATGTACAAATTCTATGGGCAGACTTGTTTCACAGGGTAGATATTGGTTTTGCTAGAAAATAGGTTAAACACCATTAACAATGAAAGTGATGTTTTCTAGGCTGATAAACAAAAAAATGCCCAAAACTTAAAGTGAATATGGGATTAATAGTTTCTGCAGAGAGAAAAACAGTAATAAACCATGTAACATCTTAGAAGATATTAAAAATAGAAAACATTCGAAAGACAGGAAGGGTGATAAAGAGAGAGAAATATTGTTCTTTATATCATAGATTAAATGAACTTAGATCTTGGTTTTAATATTAGTTTGAGGCTAATGAGCCAGAAACTTGAGTAAGACAGAAATGGTTTCGCTGTAACATTACATGGAATTGTGATTTGCATCCAGTGCAGCTGATTCATACCAGTAATACAGATTTTATATGAAATATTTTTAATTTTCCAGGTACATATGGATATTTTGAAAGCTCAGTATTCTAGAGAATTACATTTCTGCCAAGACAAAATTGCTGCATCTTATAAAACACTGTTAACAACTGAGAATTTAAGTAACAGTGAATGTGTGAAACATTTCAATCTGTTGTTAAGGTATCTGCTACTGAATTGCCTTTTTATATTGGTCACTTTTATTGCACATAGATTGTCAACAAATTACAATATTTGAACTCAGAAAAGAATTCCCACCGTCAGCGTTGCTGTATCCCATTTCACTGGCTAAAAAAATGCTACCATAGGAAAAAGAAATGGCAACAAAAGTTACACAGAATGGCACCTTTGTAATATATTGACTCAATTAATATTGCATTAAAGGTCCAAAAAATTATTCAGAAAATACAGGAAAATAAACTATAAACTTTAGTTAACCTCTACAGTATAGTTCAAAGTAATGATAGAATCGAAGGAGAATATTACCTGTAGTCATGGTCAGATGTGGTCTGGGCCTTCTGATTGGAATCAAAACAAGGTATGGGACATTAGAGTAAAGGATCTCTCACCTTATATACTGTTACTTATCATTACCTAGAAACATAAACATGCCACCATCTGGCCTTAAACAAGATTTATACTACAAAAGTAGCTTAATTGCCAGTGGAAATCAAGATGTAATATCAATCCTCTGTGGCAAATGCCCCTTATGCACTGGTCAAAGTGCCACCTTTCCTACCGAAAGCAAACAAGCTTTCTTATTATCTACTTTAGAGTTCCTGCAATCTAAGCCTCTTGCTGTGGTATTTCCTAAATACTTCCAAAACATGATGCTCACAAGTTCTCTGAGCAAACCCTTGCAAATCTGCAAAGCACTGCAAGGGCTGAAAGAGAGCAAAATGTACCCAAATTGTAACTACAGAGTTTTTAAAGATCTAGACAAAATATTTCTACTGTCTCTATATGACAGCAGACCTGAAGAGCCTGATAATCAAAATGATAAGTCATTCTCTTGGTAATCTCAATTAAGTGTCTTCTAGTGTTCAGCAAATTCTTCTTAAGTGCATTTTCCTTCACTGAAGTGGACATACAGCAATGTAACATTGTTTTAACCTTGTAGGCTTCATTAGTAGTTTCATGAAGATTTATATCCTCAGTTAATGACACCATCTGCTTAAATATATTTTTACCAAATCATCATTAAAAGAACACTGGTTAAAAGGTTAGGTAGTTAAGGGTGGCTTAAACTGTTTTCATTCTAATCAACTCTGTCTGTCTTTTATTGCTTTCACTTTTTGTATAAATGTTTTCAAAGTTTCTCCATTTGACTCAAATGTCAACCTTCTAGAGGAGTATCAGATAACTTGTTTGTTGTATTTATAGAGTAAAAGCAAATTGCCTTCTCAATATTTTTTTGCTGTGTGCTAGAAATATTGCAGTCCATTTTAAAACTTCCACTTCAAAGCAATATGTTCGAATCTTGATTTGAGCTAGGAAATTTAGCTACACTGTATAAAATTGTTACATTAGATGAGACTGAAAAAATATCATACAAGTCCAAACAAAATTATCAGATCTGATGTAAATTCCAAGTTAACGTATTACCGAAGTTTGAAGGGTTTAGAGTTTAATGTCTTGTTTAATTTCATGTTCTGACTGGCTGGTTCTCAGATAATAAAACCATTACTGATGCTGAAGAGGGGAAAGGAAATTTTTTTCACTATTTTCTAGTCCAATAGAAACAGACTATCAAATAAACTAAAAGAGAAAAGAAAACTAAAGAAAACATGACTATACATCATGCATAGAGGACTTGTGGAACTCCTTGTCACAAAATTTACCCAGTGCTGAAGTATTCAAAAAGGGGCTGGAGGGTTTTACAGATGGTCCATGTCCTTTACATCCTGCTTCTGTCACCAGGAACCCCTGGGTTTCAGCTTGGGTTATTCTTGGTTATTCCTGGCCATTCCTGGTTGTTGGGAATGTATTCAGGGATTATCACTTCATACTTGCACTGATTTGTATTGTTTTCCTGGGGCATTTACATCAACAGAGTGGGTGCTTAGCTGGGGCTTTGGTATAACCTGCAGTGGGCATCTTACACTCTTCAATAATATATCCATATTCTGGATTGCCATTCAATGTATTCTGTTTTTTTTATTATTACAATTATCAACCATGAACTTAAGTGTTGCTGGAATAAGGCATGTTGTCATCCAATTCAAGTTAAACATATTGCTAATCAGACTTCATTTGTCAACTGCAACACTCAGAACTCGTTTTCAGACTTGAATTGACAACATGGGATCTAGATAATAGGACTTCTCTAGGCTGAGATGCAATAGTGCCAAAATACCAGTTGTAATCTAGCATCTTTTTTTTTAATTGCTATGAGATCACAGACGAGTTATTTGGAATCACTGTGTTCCCCCTTTCCTAGGAATTAATATTTATGACACTGTTGGTTATAATGTCAATTAGGCAAGTTTGTTTAATAATTGAGAAGACACAAACCCAGAATGAGTTATTATCTCTACTTGCTCTCTGGAGTTTAAAGTGGCAGCATAGAATCATATTCTAGAGGACAGAATTTCCTCCCTATATCCAAGTCTTCTCAGAGCACATAAACAATTGCAGCCTGACACTTATTTTCCTGCCAGAAGAAGAATCACAGTTGAGGCACAAATGAGTAAAGTGAAGCTTTTAGGAGCTGTGGGAAGAATAGCTATGGTTTGGATATTTACTATAGCAGCATTGTTCAGGTGTATGCTAGGCAAAAGCCCTCTTGCACCGCTCTACTCCAGGGAGGAACAGGCAGTTATAAGTGATGAAGTGATGACAGCTTAATCAAATATTTTTACTACTTCTTTCAAATTCAAAAAATTCTATGATTCTTTCAAAATTAGAATGAACCATGCATATTGGTGGATGGTGGTAAGGGAGAAGAGAGAAAGAGAGTATATCTTCTTGTCTTGGCCTTGTGCAAAATACTAGTTCTACGCATGCCTCTTTCAGCAGTGATGATCTGGATTTCTGGCTCTCTAGGCTATGGCACAACTATAATCCTGAAAATGAGCACGGAACATTATGACACATGAAGAGTGAATCTGACCTGACCAACACCCAGGCACTCTCTGGGCGATCACTGCTTCCCAGCCAACAGCCTCTAGTTTATATACTGAGCATGATGTCATACGGCATAGATTGGTGTCATAGACTTTCAGAATCCAAAGGCAATGCAGTTTGAGCACTGTTACAACAAGAAACAAAATATTGCTTAAGATAAATGTTCGTTATTACAGAAGTCAGTATATTTTTTTAAAATACAACCAATGCTTGTAGAACATTTCCAAGAGAATGCAACCATTATGCTTTCTATTCACTGATCAGGCAAATTTATCTTTCATGATTTTTCATGAACTCCAATAAATTCAGAACATCTAGTATCTGCACCAGCTAGGTCTCGGGGATGCAGATTAAAAAAAAAAAAAAAAAAAAAATTATCTGAGCTTTCATTGTACAGTTCTTAGTAATTTTATCTTAGATTTTGGATATGAAACTAAAAAAATGGAAAACTATCAAACAAAAACTTCTAAGAAATATATCTGAATTCTACAACATAACAAAATTGAACCAGAAAGTATTTGTTTATAATATGAGATAATTTTATTATTCTTCTACATAATGTTCTAGGAAATTAAGCAAATAAACCCCACCAACTTCCAGTACAGATACTTGCAAGAGCTAGATATTTTTACTATTCATTATTAGATTCTTAGAAGAGCTTAAAGGTGCTGAGAACAGAAGAGGTTTCATCACTTGTGAGAGACAAAGAGGATGAGAGGAGCTAACGAGAAAGGAATTGGAAAACTTTTGTAAAGTTTGGATAGTCCAGAGTAGGTATGTTTATCATCCAGTACTTTTATTTTTAAGAAAATTAACTGATTTATTCAAATTATTTAGTGTCAAACTGATGCAGTAAATATTGTTAACAACAAGCAGCATTATGCTCATCAGTTGCATTTCTCATCATGATGACTGCTATTCCATAGGCAAACGAGGGTGATGAAAAATAAGCAGAAGGAACTGTAAAGAATAGTACTTGTGAAAGAAAGCAGAAGTGGAGAGGGAGACCAAAGCATGAGTGAGAGGAGCAAGGAATCAAACACAACGACAAAAAGGAGAAAAGAACATGCAAATTATAAGGAATGAAGGTGAAGAGCTAGTGCAAGTCCATATACGAAGGTTAGTCTTCAAATGAAATTGTCAGGAATAGCTTTGCTTTATTCTATCCACAATTATTAATACTTGAAATATGTTATTTATACCAATATTGACCAGTATAAATTACCTCTTCTTAAAAATCTGATGTGCAAGATGACGGTAAATACGCAAAACAAGGAACACGTTTTTCACCCAAGAACTGGAAACTGCTGTGGGAGTGTTTCTTTTATAGTGCAAACAATTCTCTACAAGCACAGTAGAGGAATCTTTATTTTCACTGGACAAAGAAACAAAAAAAAAATCAACCTTAAAAATAAGATTACAGTACAGTGGAAGATCAGAAACTAAACTATAGAAATGAAGAAATACAACCTGGAATAGAATAAGAAAAAAAAAATGCAAATTCCACAGAAAATACATTCAACTTCTTACTAATTTTAAAAGAGCTACTGACTTTGCAAAAGCAAATGGACAAGATTGCTTAAGTATGTTTAACTATATGTGACATATAAACCATATATGGAAGGAAGTGTACTTCATGTGTTCATTTATTCTATTAAAACACATGACCACTTCTCTTCATTCTTTCAAAGCTGTTCTGAGAAAGAGTATTCATTTGTTTACTGGAAGCAGAAGGAGCTAAAATGCACATAATTTTTCTTAATTCATGACTATGATTATTTGTGAATTCCAGCATGGATTTGATTAACAGATCCAGAAGCACTGAAGCCAGACTGAGTCATCAGTTTTATCAGAAAAAGTGTGAATGCTTGGAAGATGGCCAGAGGACAATCAATGCAAAACTAGAATTTTCATTTGTGAAATAAAGAATTTCTTTTCCAAAATTTTGTTGAAGAAATAATGGTCATTTTCACCTAGTTATGCTAGTTAGAATAAAAGCTATATCATAGCTACAGTCTGATGTTGCTTTTATGCCAAGTCTTTTCAGAATATATTTTTTAATTTGTTTTTGCTTTCATCTCATGGAGAAAGTTGCAATATATTTCATTTGGACTTGAGTAGTTCTCTTCACTAATACTACAAAAATATAAAAAATGCATCCTACCAAACTGTGGTCTGGACACAAACTAGTGACTTCTTATTTTTAACAATGCTTTCACAGGTACTATGGTGGGTTTCTCAGTCCTGTGAGAAGCCATACATTACAGAGATAACCAGTCTGTTTGAAGAATTGGAAGCAGTGTAGCCATTTAAATGTAATACAGTTCTTAAATTATTATCATACAGGCACCTCAGCCAAGTCTTGCACTCCCTTTCCTATCCTTTTACCTTTCCATTCTTTCTTTTATGTTCTGAAACTCGTCTTCCTATTCCATCATTAAAATATGTTTTAGGAAGAGATGTCAGCCTATAGCTCAGAATATTCCACTCAGGATGTCAGACTCTGGTTGTGTTCTCTCTTATACCCATGGAGAAGTATTTGATCACATGGTAGTAAGACATCACTATTTCTGATTATGAAGATGTAAGCTTTGCAAAGGAGAACCACAAGTTCATTGGACTGAAAAAAATTGAGATAATGACCCTGTTTCATTATGTACTCACTTGAGTGGAAGAAAAACTTGTTTCCAATCCTTGCTCTAGTTGCTTAGTATTTTTACTCCATTTACTCATTAAACCATCTTGACACTGATTAATTTAGTTGTAGTATCTTCCTTCTTTCCCAGAAAGTAATTTGAGAGGGTAATACAGTTTAAGCATCAGTGTTAGACTGTAGATGAAGGAAGAGTTGAGGACCTACATTTTGGGCTCCCTAAAATTCCATTTAACTGTTACACCAGACATTGAAGGCCTTTTATGGATTAAGGCTTTAAACTTTTATACCTTGAGTCATAAAACAGGGATACAAAACTTTCAATATCTCACAGCATTGGTGAAAGGTTTAATTCACTGACATTGACTGGAAAGTGCTTGAAAAAATATTGATGAAAGGTGTAGAAGTGCAAATGTAGTAATCTTTGCAGGGGAACTGTAGACAGAATTTCTCTCAAGCAGGCTTGTCAAATTTGACAAAATAATATTCATTGCTTTCTACAGATGTGTACTTGATAGCTTAATGAAAACAAGACCTACTTTTCCTTCATTTTTTCTCTGTTTTGAAATGAAAAAACTAAGTGGGCACTCTCATTTCACAAAGATAGCAGATCGTTTCTATTTTCTTTGACCAACGGAATTCCCTTTTAAATTGTTTGTTTTGTTTTTCCCTTATGAAGACAATAATCTTTCCCTGGATAGAGGAATACTGAAGTTTAGTCATTCCTTTTCACTTCCATTTAGGAAAAAAACCCCAAACACCCAAACCAGAAGCTATGTTCTTCTGAGCATTAACATCCAAGTGAAAAAGAAATGGTCTCATATAACTGTGTATCTTACCATACATGGAATGAAACCTCATGCAGTCCTTGTTGAAAAACAAATTAAAAAAATATATAAACAATGAAATTAGCAAAGTCATCTGAGAGGTTTTGTAATTAACTCCTCTTAATCCATACCACAAATAAAGCCACTTTTATCTTCCTTATTTTATGCCTTTTCCCATCTACCTTCCTTGGAGAATGATATTTTAAAATAATAAATATATTTTGAAATATAAAACAGACATTATAGATTATAGACTGTGACTTATTCAATGTAGTTATACTTTTAGCTTCCTTAATATATATTCTCTAACGTGTCTTACTGCCTATGATATAATTAATAGTAAAAGAGGCTTTCAGACTTTATTAACCAGAAATCTGCTCATTACGTCTCTTTTAATATGTTGTTTATTATTTTTTATTTTTCATATTTTGAAGCTATGTTACAGTGAAATATTGAGAATGGCCAAAACTCTAGATAGATATTTTATGACCAGGGATGATAAGACTTTGTTTAGATTTAAAAGATTAAAAAAAAAAAACCAAACAACCTGATGTACATGCAATATCATGAAGAAATGTCAAATTTCAGGGGATGATTATTATGTTAACTTCAAGTGATAAAAATTCTAAACAGCAACCAGATTGATGGCTGAAATTAATTAGCAGGGATTAAATACAAAAGCAAACAAATATTTCCTCCCACAAGAGCCTAAGAAAAGTTTTGGGTTTTTTTTTTCCCCGTAATCTACTCCACTCTTCATTTTCTAAGAGGTGCAGATTTTAACAAAAGCAGCAGGAGTTGTGTGTTTTCAAAATTCAAAACACACAAGGCTTTTCCATGAGATTTCCTTAAACATCAATATTTTATTTGTAAATTGAGTTTATTGGATGAATAACTTGTACATTGTACAGAGTAATGACAGCAAATGAAAAATTACCCCTTTGGGCTTGGGAAGGAAGGGGGATGTTCTTCAAATGCAAATTGAAACTAAAGGATAAGCATGGGGTGGGATATTTAAAATGTCAGAATGCCCTTATTGAATTAGGATTTTAGTATGCCTTATAAAAATAAATCCAATCTTTCTAATGCTTTCTGTATTATTGTACAACTGTTCTCTTATGTCATTTGAGTGTACATGTTAGAGTTTAGCACTACAAACTGCAGTCTGAAAATATTTACATTTTAAAAATTTTATTTTCATTATTTGCTTTTGAATACTTCAACACTTTTAATACATTTGTTTGAATTGCACTGCACATATTTGAGGACAAATATACTGTTTTTACAGTTATGTATAGTAGGGTGATCTCTGACCAGACGGCTTTCAAAACCTGTGTGAAGACTCAAGAGTCTAGGAATGATAGGTGTTTCATCTCCCACAACTTTTGCATACAAATTTACCTGCATTCCTCACTAATCAGTCATAAAATATAAACACCTTCAAAGATAAATCTTGCTGTCTATCTTAATATTGGGGTGAGAGAGAAGAATGGCTAGCTTGCTTTAGATAATTCTCAGCCTTTATAGGCATAATTTAGGCAAGAAACCCACATGATAACAAATAATATTTGAGATAAATCTTCAGTGGGATAATTAATCTTCTGAGCATCTTTGACTATTAAATCACAGTTTAAAATATCACTACACAGGTAAGTAAAAAAGGCTGAACAAAAGAAGCAGAAAAAATTATAGCCAGTGTATAAAACTGGATCAAAAATGTTGGTACACTATCATTAATTTACCAAGTAAATGCAAGGGAGAATGAGTCTATGTAAAACAAGCACATAAGCACTTTTATA
This sequence comes from Eurypyga helias, assembly GCF_000690775.1. NCBI lineage: Eukaryota > Metazoa > Chordata > Aves > Eurypygiformes > Eurypygidae > Eurypyga > Eurypyga helias. The sequence continues at coordinate 156,915 of NW_010237689.1, read as the reverse complement.
CATAGTCTTTGAAAATGAAATAGGGATGATAAACCACCAAAACATTAATTTATGAACATTCAGAGAACACTTAAAATTGTCTGTTGAAATATAGAAGTTTTTTAAATGCCAAATCTCTGTAAAAAAAAAAAAAAATCTTTAAAGGTCTAATTCTTAAAAAAATAAGAAGTTTTTAAACATATCTGATATATTTTATTTACCTCAATTTTGGTTTTGAGAGAAGTACCAAACAAATATTTTAAAATGGTTGTTTCTCAGCTATACGGAATGTGAAAGATGAATGATTCTAACCTTAATGAGAAGAAAGTAATAAATTGAACCTTTTCAGGTTTTTAATTGTGTAGGCTGAGTAAGAACAAGCTAATATCAAAAGGATATATTTACTTTGGAATAAAGTCAGCTTTCTCTGCCCTGCCCTTAAAAAGGACAGTACAAGAATAAAAGTTACAATTAAAATTAACCTTGACCATGGGCCAAATGTGACCTGCTGACACATGCATTAAAATCAACGACAGTTGTCCAAATGCATCTAAGGAAAAGAATTTGAGACTAAATGTTTTCAAACCTGAAATCCTTCCTTGCATGAGTTTAATAGGCTACACACGTGATGTCAGAATTAGATCCTGTAAGCCAAGGAGATTTTAATTTTCTTAAGTCTTTAAAAGCCAGATAGGTTGAAAACATGAGTAGCATTACTCTCTTTTGTGGAAAATCATAAAAACTATAGAAATGGAGCAAGTTTTGCAGTTGATTCAGTCCCATATGGCTGGGTTCCTGTAGTCAGAAAACACTATTTTCAGTTGAAAAACCATTCTCCATTTGGACTCTGGTCCTTTTCTGACAGTCATCTCCCAGCTGTAATGCCCCACTGGTTTTTCTTTTCCAGAGCATGGTTTCAGAGCCATTGTTTATTTGAAGCTCTCTCCTTCAAACTGACAATAAAAATGTCCATTAGTTTATGCTGCCAATTATAATTAAGAATGAGCATCATATTTTAATCACATTACAACAGCTACATTAAAGGGCACTCCTTAAAGATCCATATATGTTATATTAATAAAATTACTAAACAAGACTAATCATAAGATCCTGCAAATCCATTTTTTTAAAGCTAGAATTTGCATCACCCACGAACAATTTCTTTTCTTTATTTGCACTCATTCCAGAACCTCACTGAGACTGGAGGTTAGGGGAGGTGAAGACATGTGAGTGAGAAGTTTGGAAGAAGGAAAATTGGTCCTCTTTGTGTGTTTGAGACATATGCATGTAAATTAACAATGGTCAGAGGGGACTACCAAGGACCTGCCTATACTGAAAATACTTAACTTATTTAATGTTAGGTTCTAGTAAAGTTTGACCCCTTACTGCTGATGTTGAACATGATTTCCAGTGAGCTATGGTGTCTACCATCTGTCCATCAACATTGTGTTTTTTAACTTGTGATCTCAGCACAAGAAATGAACTGAATACACATTGGTCTGTGAGACAAACTTCAGCACAAGATATGCAGAGCCACAGCATCCCACTCTTTTTAATCTAATAATTGATCTGACAAATGCAGAATGAAAGACACATTAGCCTCTGATATGATAAGAAAATTGTGTCAACATACTGAATTCTGTAATGAAGAACAGCAAAACACTTCTGCTGCTGCTCTGCTTATCTTCAGGTAGTGATGATGGTCATCAAACGGTTTGGAAAATGGTCGAACCATATAGTTCTGTGCTTAAAAAATATCACAGATAAAAATTTTAAAAATCCCTAAACCACCTTCACCTCTCCTTTCTTCCCAGGCAACACCTTGCCACCTACACTTCATAAACTTTTCTTACTATTACAAATGAGCCTTTTCTGTGTTAATAACATAATTTGAAACATGACCAAATTGACCCTTTGATCTATTTTGATTAGGCTGTTAAAGCACAAAATAGGTTAACAATACATTTTTAGCTCCAACTATAATGTATATTCCCTTGTGCCCATGACAATATTTTGAGTTTAGTACAACTAAGGGGGAGAGAAATGTTTTCACCTCATGTTATGTTAAAAGAGCTCAGATTATGTAGAACATAAAATGTAACCAGTATTAGATGAAAACTAACAGGTTAAATTAATCAACTGATTAGTTATTATATTGATAATAGCTTAAATTGAGTATGATATTGAGGCACTGAGAATCAATGTTCTACTAAGGTTGTGATGCGTCAGCATGAAATGTCCTTTTGTACAGCCAAGTAATCCTAGTTAAGTCCACAAGCACTTCACAGGGTGGTCATCTTATTTAAGGAAGAACCTTATCTTTGATGAAATAAGTTTAAGTCAATGAGAGTATGGTCCCAGATAAGGTTGCTAACACTTTTAAAAATATATGATATTCTTTACCAAGGATACTTCCTCTTACTCTTTAACTGTCTAATGTAAAATGTCAGATGATAGCCTGAAGAACTTCCCAACTCCCAGACCTCCATTCTGACCTTTTCCCCATGAACTTCAGTAGGATGCTTTTACATGTAAAACCTGTGCTTTATCTGTCAGGAATGCTTAATTCAGCAGTTAGTTATGTTCTATATGGATAATAAAAGAGGAAGGTTGTCAATGAGAGTTGTTGCCCAATATTTCAAAGGTATATAATTTATACTAGGTGTAAGTTATTCACTGGAAAATAGCTCATATCTTTAACTGTAATTCAACTTTTGCCCTGTTTCAAGAGACAGTTGTATGCATGAACTTTCAATGATGTGTAGGCTTCCTATCTGAAAGTGTTTCTCTGCCCAAAATGACCATCGCAACTGCCTTCCCTCTTTCTATACCAGAGGGAGTGGCGGGGGAGAAAAACTTAGCAAAAACTTTACTACTAAAACCCTTTTTGCAGGACAGAAACATTTTTTGTGGGAAAGAGGTTAAATAGTAATGAATATAGTTTTCACTTTTAATATCTGAACTATAAAATTCAAGACTTAGGAATGGATATTTAACATGTGCTCAGTCACATATAATTTGGTTTAGATGTTGTTCTTGGGTTATATCTTAAGAATTCTTAAAGAGTCCTGGTTTTATATAGAACTTATTTTTTCTTCATCAGGTTAGTTCCACAACTCTAAGGACACAGAAAACATGTTTTCTTTTCAAGAAAATACCTGTATGAAAAGTAAGTTGTCAATCCTTTGCAGAATAAAAATAATCCAAAAAACCCCACACCCAAAAAAACCCACCACCAAACAAAAAAAAAACCCAAACAAAACCCACACCAAGGGCAAAGAGGTTAACCTGGTTTTAAAATTACAGATCCAATACACCATAACCTTACTGTGAATTAACACAAGAATATTACCACAAAAGATGTGATGTTAATATATTCTAGTTAATGGACTGTCTCTAAAAGCTTCCAGTGGAGTAGACAATATGCAATAAAATACATGGGGGTCTACACTTATTTTGCCACATCCTTGGACTATCCCAACTAAAACCAGCACAAATACAAAATTTAAGATGGTTCCTTCACTAGGAGCTTGAGAATAGTAAGACAAAATAACCCCAATATTGAGCACTGGTCTGCATATCCACCCCAGCAGGCTGAAAGACTCCATGTATTGTTATCCTTCTAACTGAAGCTGTGAAACTGTTCCCAGGAGGCATGTGGCCTCTGCTTCTGGAACTTCATAAGTATTTTCTTTTCTGTAGGACTAGTTCTAGATTCAACCCAAAGGACAGCTGCACAGCTTCAACAGGAGAGCACTTCTCTTTTCTCCTGCAATTGAGACTACCTATTATCTTAATTAACGATCTGATTACTCACTAAAGATGGGTGTGTGAGACCACTTACACTGCAGAAGAAACTTATCTCTCACTTCCCCGTGTGATAGTTTAACCTCTGCTGGCAAGTAAGTACCACACAGCCACTTGCTTACCTCCCCCCCCACTTCCAGTGGAGAAGGGTAATTGGAGGAAAAGACAAGGAAGCTTGTGTATTGAGATAACAACAATTTAATAATTTAAGTGAATAAAATAGTGATACTAATATCAATAGCAATACTACTACTACTAAGCAATTTAAAGTAATAGAAAATAAAACATATAATACAATTCTCACCGCCCGCTGACTGATGCACAACCAGGTCCTGAGAAGCAAGGGTCAGAGCCAGAGAGCCCAAGAGCAATTGCAGCAGAGTCCAAGCGAGCTTGAGAGAGAGATCCCATGAGCAAAGGTGTGACTGAGAGCACCAACCAACCCACCAACAACTAAGGAACAAACTATAGTCTCCTAGCCCAGCTTATACACTGAGCATAATGCCCTATGGAATGTAATACTCCTTTGGTCAGTTTGGGTTAGTTGTCTGAACTGCCTCTCCCTTCCTTGCCCCACCCCCAACTGCTTGTGCCTCTCCCTTCCTTCCCCCATGCCCAACTGCTTGTAGCAAGAAAGCTGGGAACACATGCAGTATCAGAAGCTAAAAAATTCCTTGAATTGGTACAAAGACTCCTCAGCAACAACTGAAAAAGCATCAGTGTTATCAGTACTTTTCCAAGCACAAATCCAAAACATAGCCTCATGCCAGCTACTGAAGAAAATTAACTCTGTCCTGACTAAAACCAACACACTTGTCAAAGCTTCCAACATTATTTTATAAAAAATACACAGGCACATCATCCTTGGCCTCACTTGTTAAACGAAAACAAGTGCAAATGCACAAGTGAGGGGACCTGACCACTTTGAGAAGCTCTACAAACCACTACAGGGTACCTCTGTTGCGCATTAGAAGTGGGCAGGGTGATTCATCCATCCTTAGGGAACTTCGAAACTGCTTCCAAGGATGAGCAAATGCTGGCAAGGACTTTTGGATCACAAATTCAGAGTTGGATGCACCTTCACTTCTCTCTGTGTTCTGCATCTCATTCCTTAAGACCAGCCCTACAATTTGAGGATCATGACTCCATAACATGTTTTCCCTTACTTCTCCAGCTACACTCCTGTAGCCTGAGGAAGACTCCCCCTGAGGTTCTGCAAGGAGAATGAGCCCTGGGAACCACTACACTAGTCATTCAGCTAGAGGTTGCTTATAGCTAAATGCCTGGGGGAGCATTGATCAGATATTGATCAACACAGCTGCAATCACTGTTCAGTTACTGGAAATTTTCCATGAACCTGCAAGGTGATCAATCAGTAGAGAAGGTACGCTACAGATCAGCCAAGTAGGATGCAGTCTAATTGAAGAAATTTTTGAGAAAGTTAAAGCTTGCCAAATAGCCTATAGTAAAGATCATACTCTCTTTTTCTGTTTCATTTGGAGAAAAAGTATAACAGCCAGCTCTCAATGCACCAGTATTAATACATTTTGATAGTAAATTTTTCATACTTAGTAAGGAATGTATCTTAACATAGCCTGAGGACAATTTCTACTGAATACTATCACCACACTTCTGAAGACTATTTTTGGCTGCTGTTCTGGGCTTTCCTATGTCCAGAAGTTTATATTGTCTCTCTGTGCTGAATATAATGAATACATAGAGAACAGGGCTTACCAATGTATCCCTCCATATATATTTATGTTTCCTGAAAAATTATTTTATCAATTCCCTCTATTTCAACAAGTATATTAAATATCTTATTGGGATTTTTCAGTAATTGCAGGCAATACCTCTGAAAATGTAAGTGCAATTATCTTCATTATATGATTAGGAAAGAGACATTAAGTCAATTCTGCTAGTTTGACAATATATGTGCTTTTGTTATTTCGTTGTTGAGATGTTACAAGACACATAAATCAAGACCAGGTGTTCCAGTTTTCCAATAATTCACCTGTGTGATTACAGTTGAATCTTTTTTGTTACTTTACTTTCTTTTAGACATGAATATGAAGATTAATTCATCAATGCATGTATTGTAATATTATGTCTCTTAATTTAAGGAATATGTATGTTATTATTAATCATAATTTTGAATAACCTGGCATTCAGAAGCAGTTTTTCTCTCTGATTCAGGGAAATTATTTTGTCTCAGTGATAAATATCAGACTACTTCTAGTTTGGGGTAGGAAAAATGTTTAGCTCCTGAGTAGACATGCTGAGAGTTCCTGTGTCAACATCTAGAACTAGATTCAAAGGTGTTCAAAAGAAGCAAATCTTTGTATTCTATGCATCTTTGATCCAAAAAGCATTCATGTCCCCCAGTGATTTTTAATTGAATTATTCTCAGAATGCAGTGATACTGATGTAAAAGAGGAATCATTTGACATTCCTGTCTTGGTTTTCAACTTAACTTTTTAAAAGTTTTGTATATAAACAAAGCAATTTGACTAAAATGTTGTGACAAATAAGTCAGTGCATTGAAGAGGTAAAAGAGTAATAAAATATTTTAATAGCTGCAGTGAAGCTCAGTAGCATATTCTGTAGGGTTTTTGAGCTCCATTTGTCATTAATTTATTGGCACAACTCTGTAAATATTCCATTGTAGAAACAACCTAACCAGCTATCTGTGATATCCTGTATGTCTGCCAATTGGAGATTTTCTTTTGGAACTGTCAGCACTTTTCACTATATATAAGGCAACTTACAGTGAGGGATGAAAGAATAAACAAAATCAATAACTTTTTTTTTTTTTTTTTTTTTTTTTTTGGTATTGAAATACAGGTGGAACAAATAATCTACTGAAAGCCAGAGCACCTGAAGACACTGTCATATGTCACTCTGGAAACTTAGTATAGTACAATACTACACTGTTTTTAAACCGTCATATTGCTCTTACTATGAATTTTTTTCCTGTGCATGAAAAAAAAAAATCAAATTACTGACATATCTTAAGAAAACAATAAAACCCCATTTAATATTTTTATTCGCTATGAAGCTGTAATGCACAGATTTCCTTAGATACTTTAATCATACTGTATTCTAAAATGAAGTGTTCACAAACACAACCAGAACATGTGGAATATAGTAATTATTTGATAATATCAGGTCCCTCTCCAGCCTGTCTCCTCTACTGAAATGGAAATCTGTATTGATCTACAGACCTAGACTCTCCCTCCACTGCTTACAGCCATAGAGCTGTTGCTATAAAGACTCCTAAGCATTCTTATCATTGAATAATATATTTTAAAAAAGAAAAAAATCTTCCTAACATGACAGAGCTCCTCCTTCAGGAGAAATGGCTCAACAGCTCATGTCTTGAAACATAGCCCAGGTCTTCAATTTCAGTCCTTTTCTCGCTCAGTTTTTTTTGCCAACTTTCCATAAATTTAGTCTTTTGCTTAAAACTACTAACAACAGAGGTTTGGGCATTTCAGACTTGATTTTTCTCCTTAGCTCATTTGTGCTTGTCTTCCTTGGCACACAGACTGATGACAGTCTTTCAGTAAGGCTGAGGACATAATAGTATATATTTGTTCATTATGTTACGTGAAGAAAGGCTAAAACAATTGAGTTACAATCTCAAAACTAGTCAAGCATCTTGGTTTGCCTCAAAATACAAAGGAGAAGGAAAGATGAAACTCTACTAGCAAAAAAGACATCTGGCTTGGAAAGACCCTTACTCACTGTACAGTCAGTCTAGACAGCTTCTCAGTCCCACACTTGCTCTGGCAAAGGGCAACAGGAGAAGATGTAGCCAGAATGCAGTCATTGTCACTTGGCATGTGGCCCTGCATAACTAGCTGATGTGGTTTCAAGCAACCATCTATGCTGTGGCAATGTTTTCAGTCAAGACAATTTGTTTTGTATGTTTTTTAATGTAAAGATGATCTTTCAATTTTACAACAGAATGAAAAATTCTTTAAATATTCAGTGTACTATGAATATAATCATTTTTGCAATTTGAGGTATGTCACAACACTTGAATCTACATATTCTTTCTGCAGAACAAAATAATGACTTTGGCTTTCCTGAGTCCCACTACTCCACCACAGATAATTTAAAAAAAAAATATTTACAGAGTAGTAGTCACAGTTGTTTGGGTTGTCTAAGTTGTCAGCTTGGTCCATCACAAACATTCTTCATGGCTCTTAGTGATTTAATCAGACTTCATATGTATATATGACACAAAGACATATGTGAGCCTATATTTATATATGTAAGTATAGAAAAAGAAATACATATTTCACACACAGAGTTATCAAAGTCTTGTATCTGAAAGAAGTATTTGTGCTATACAATTTCAGCCTTCAGCAACACAAGGGCCAGCTGAACATGTCAGTCTCTTGAGTTTCAAACTGGACAAGCTTTTTCTGGCTGTACCAATAAATCAGTTCCCACATAAAATTTTCTTTCTTGTATCTCATAATCATTCTCTGTTAAGTTCTAACTTCTCCCTTTGTTTCTTTTTTAACATTTTTTACATTCTATAATACTCTTCCTTGCAACTCAAAATCCTCTAGTAGGATTTTTTTTCAGCAGAGGTGTCAATTATAGAAGCAGCTTTTTCAAAAACAAAACCAAAATGTTTTTTAGAAATACCAACAAATGATTAAGAAGGAAAGTAAAAATGTATCTTGCTTTACTTCACTATTTTTTTGACTTTAATAATTAAAAATTTTATCAACATTTTCAGGTTTATGCGTCTTTTTTTTACTTAATACATCTTTTAGACAGAAAAAAATCCACCAAAAATCTATTACAAATTCTTGGATAATTTGGAACAAAAATTTTGAAATATTGGAACTTTCTGCCTAAAGGAAAATTCTGGTTTTTATAAGTTCTATTCACATTAAATTTTACCATCATTCCATCTTTTTCTCTCCCATTATAACATACATTCTTACCTAAAGACCCATATTTTCTACTCCAAATTTCCCTTTTGCTTCCTTTGATGTGCCCAGTGTGGCTCACCTTATTTATCCATAGCATCTGAATCTATAAAACAATTCACCTACTGGTGTTAAATCCTGTGGGTGGGTGGAGGAGAGAGGTTGTGAACTTTGCTGTTGTTGGCAGGTGAGGAATATTATTGTCTGTGAGGCAAAGATAGACATCAGGGGTGTCACATCAGTTTTATTTTTTTGTGAATTCAGATCTATCTTGTTTTATGATCACAATATGTCCTGTACATAAGTATAATTCAGAGGTACCCATCTCACCTGATGGGTGCAGTTCCAGTTTTGTGTGCAAGCTGCATTTTTCTTATGCAGTGTTCCTGTGCATCTGTGCTGCTTTAAGAACAGCATCTCATGCAGTGCCAATGCTCCCACTCCTGCTGGGGTGCTGGGCTCACACAACCAGAAAAAGGTGTAGTGTTTCATGATGTTATGTGATAACATAGCAGCAAAAGCTTACAGGGTCCTCAGAAAAGATGGTGGCATGGGGTGGGTGCCAGAAGAGTTCATACTTTCTATCCTTAGGAACTGAGACAGAGTGTAATATTCCATCAAAAAGTTGAGCACCTCTGATGTTACAGATGGAAGACACCAATGGACATCAAGTTATCTCAGTTCTGTTCTTCTCTAGAAGTAATTTTCCATGTTTCTGTCTAACCATCCTTGCTTTAAAAGAAGTAGGTAGTAATGACATTATATCACGTTATTATGTCTCCAACTTACTTATCGAATTTTAGAAATGCTATGTGTTTGCAGACCTAATTGGGAAAGCCAACATTATGCCCATGCTTCTAAGCCTAACAGATTCAGAGGTTTGGCACCAGAAGCTCTTTATACGTTTTAGCATGAAGTTGGACAGAATGTTTCCCACTTCAGATCTCAAATTTCTTTCACTCTGAGTCAGTTTTTTCATTATATGAAAGTAGAAAGTATTCTCCTCTAAAAAAAATAAAGACCGAAAAAAACCTCTTCTGGGTCAAAATTCCAAATGAAGTTGGTGTTTGAGGGTGTTTTTTTGGTTATTTTTCCCACAACTTTATGGGAAAAAGTATAAGTTTTGACTACTTACTCAGTTATTTCCTCAACCCTCATTGTTTCATGTGAGAAAACACTCAAAACAGGAAAAAAAAGCATAAATGAAACATGGAAACAAACTTTTTATTGCCTTAAACATTTTGTATCAGGGAGAGAAGGTTTACCCAGCACCACAATCACCCTTGTTCAGCAGAGAGGAAGCTCTGTAGGGCACAGCTGAATGTGACTACCATAACTACCCCAATCTCAGTCAGAAATAAAAGAGAAGCTGGGCAGGGACAGACAAATGTTTCACTTTTCTGCAGGAAGCTTACCCAACGTTGTTGTTATTATTATTATTACAAGAAGCAGGTTCCTTAGTTGTCCTTCAGCAGTGGTGGGTCCTAGTTCTTCAGCACAGGCCTGCACTGGGTCTGAGGGGCAGGAGATAAGCTGTGGCAGGAACCAGCCCTTATAGCAGTGAGGAGCACAAGACAAAACTCAAGGGGAGAGGGATTACCCATTACTTCTAAGTAGGCTGGAAACAGTTTAATCTAATCAGCATAGTTTTACCTGGAAAACTGTATAACATTTCCCACAACTGTAAGAACTTACCTTAGTCACTAAGTAAAACCAGCTTTATCGGGCAACAGCTAGCCTACTCAAGTCTTGAGTAACACTTGAGTTTTTTCACTACAGAGCTTGGAAATTACCTTATATGTTAGCTGGAGGAAAATATGTAATATTGTATAGTCTAGACTAAGCTCTGCTGACAGAGGTATTTCTACTGAAGATATAGCAGAGACATTTATACAGTCTGATGAGGTGAACATCTTGTTTCTCCTGATTTTTGTCTGTTGTACATATTCCAGTCTTGAATTTTGCCTTCGGAGCAGCCTTATTATTTTTGCCTTTTTTTTTTTTCCCATTAATGTGAAAAATGTTTGATGTTGTTTCATAAGAAAAAGCTTCATATCTCTGTGGAAACCCTCTTCAAAGCTCCACGTCGCAGTGGGAAGAAAAGCCCTTTATAAAAGCTCACATTGTTTAAAGCAATTATCTTAATCTCTCTCCACTGAGTGAATATATCATTTTGAAGGTGTCTACGTAAGTGGCAGGGCCTTTCACTCTGCTAAGGCACTTTGTTTATTTAAATTTCTTTCACTACTCTCAGCGTTAGTATAGTAAGCAAATGTCTGCCATTAAGCTGAGAAATGTGCGTATTTCATAGTTAAAATAATAAATTCACTTTATAATACTCAATTCAGGCTTTAGAAAACAATGCAGTGAAAATTAAAACTGATACAGACCAATTTATTAAACACCACAACACTGCATATAAATATAAAATCCAATAGCAGAGGAAAAAAGGAAAATAGTGAGGCCAGATTTTTTTTGTATATATGCACCTGCTTAATGGAGTTATCTGTGTAGGGGACATACAAGGTGACTGTAACCAGCCTACATTAAAATATTTTTATGCTATCCTAAAGCAACGTTTTGGGGGCTGTTTTAGAATTAGTTCTTAAAACATGTTATGTTCAGATGCAATCTGATCTACCAGTTCAGCTAAATCGTTTTTGAAATATTTGGTGTAGACCTACAAATTTCCAAAGTACTCAATACAAATAACATCATCTGCAGCTAAAGTAATGGTGGTTTCATGGTTTCTTATAAGCAGAAAATGTCAGGTTTCAGCTACTAATAATGAACATTCTCAATTTAAAGCAAGTTAAACTTGAGAAAAACTATACTACCAAATCACATAAAATAGTGTAAATATTTAAGAACAGAAAACAACTCAGCAAATTTGTGAGTAATATTCACTTCTGTCACAGCAGTGTGTAGTGCTTATTATAAATTGTTTATTTATTAGCTCACTCTCAAACAATACTGCACAGTAACTTTCATGTTGAGATGGTGGACATTTTTTATTTGGTTGTCAATTTTCAAGTGAATTTTCAAGAAGTTTTCAAATTTCTTAAATCTTTAGTCCGTATGTGCTTAGGTTTAAAAAATAATCTCAAAGACATTTATGTCTAGTGCAACATCATGCTTTAAGGATTGTATCTGGTATCACTGAAGAAATTAATAGAGCAAATGACGTGCAAGAAGAATGTCCTTCGTAATCAATGTTACTGTAATCACTGGACTTTCCTTGGGTTTCTCAAACTGTTGCTAGTAAGATCCTCTGTCATTTTCTGACCCTTTATTCTTTATCCACTCATTGCCCTTTGATTAGAAATGCAGAGCCAGCAAGAAGTGTTCATTACTCATGCCAAGTGACAGACAGGTCACAGGAGAGAAGTGAGGCAGTTGTTTCAAGAAGTGAAGCAGCATTCACAGCTTTTGCCTTGAATAAGACACAAATAGCTACCCACAAAGGTCAGTGTTTTGTGGTAATTTTTTATGGCAATGGTTTAATTTATGTCACTTTATTTAAGAGACAATATTTACTTAATTTTACCTTTTTTGGTTTTCATCTTCAGCCTAAATCCAAGCATGTTAAAATGTATGTGTCTCCTCCTTCCCCACCCCAAAAGAAGATGTTGTTTTAATGTTTTTATGTGTTTAATGATTTTGTATTTGTTCTTGACTGTGTGCAACTTCTAGTTTTATCAAGAGCAACACTTACTGAATATGGGAACATAGGAATGATGTCCTGCCACCATAAGCAGCAATATTTATACAGTGTTTTTCATAAAGTGGACAAGCTCCCCTAAAAATTGACAAATGGGTGATTTTGGTTTTGATTTTGTTTGCACGGATTTTGTTGCTGTTCCCCCACTCCTTTTATAATATAGAAGGATATTCAGCTCTTAATTGCACAGGGTTTATGTGTCTTTCATACTTCTAAGGGCTCTCCTAGTGAACCTGCAGCTCTGTCATCCACCTTCTGCTCGCAGCTCTCTCCTCTCATCTTCTTGTAAAATATACCAATCCTCTTCTGTGCTGATTTTGTCTCCCAACTTTGCGTCATATGTGAGTTTCATTAGCACAATCCTGCTGTTTCCACTAGTGTCATTAATAGAAAAAGACTTCCCCTAAGACTAAATCTCAAGGAACTCTATGGACAAGCCTATCCAGCAAAATCATTGTCCATCAGCAAAGGTGTTTCCACTAACTAATACTTTTTTTGGTAGAAATTGGGCTACTCTGAATTTTTGCATGAAGCAGTGAATCCTTTTATGCTGACACAAATAGTTATGAATGCTGAGTAGTCAAACTATTTGAGTGTTCAAGTATTTGAAGATGACCTGAAATATTTTGTGACATCAGAAATGACACTCTTCAAAACTGAGGACCTTTCTTTGCTGAAAAATTCAGGGGCCCTTATGTTGTACATCATTTTAGTCAGTCAGACTATTTAGCCCGAACGGTTTGCTCATTATGTATCCTTTGTAGAATACACCAATATCGACTTTGAAGGAATTGAAATAATGTATACAAACACATTTTTGCACACAGAAGCACATACAGGCTTATCAATTGCATGCAAAATAAAGTGATTATAAACTCATATAAAATTATATTACCTGGAAGTTAATAACAGACACTGTCTTCGCCAACATTGATAATGTAATCCATGTTTCCCTGGCTACTGCCATATTGACGAAGTACCTACAAGGATTGTAAAAGATTTTCAAAGTACATGCTTTCCTCTAAAAATGTATTAAATAGGCATAGGATGGAAATCCATATTCTACTTACACCACTGAGCACTAAAATGCAGGCGTTCTTTTTTCTCCTGAGGTAATTTCTAACCATAAGGCAGTCATTCAGAGAAATTGCATCCCTAGCTCCTTAAGGCTAAGCATCTTTCTACTGTAGGAAATGCTATCTAATTACACTGGCAAATAAGCAGCCTTCTCAAATTGAATTCTCTGTGACAACAACATGGGATGACATTTAGTGATGTTTATTTCTTTGGAGTTTCTTCGTATTTCAAGAACAATCTAACCTATTCAGGCATAATACATTGCCATACTTCATCTGCTTTCAGGTTGCCTAAAGAGAAAGCTATTTAGGCCTTACGGGAACTATTTGGGTACACTACAGGTGTTTATGGGATTTAGGTAAGAATCTCTATATACTGGAATATGACAGTTAACATACCACTTAAACAAAGACAAAAAATAAACCTTAGCCTCTTTACTTGCAAACCCTTGCAAGTAGTGGTTTAATACCAGAGATAATCTCCCAAATCTAAAAATAAAACATGCTTAATTAGAACAGACCAGAACAGCAGGGGGAAAATCTCTAGAAGCATCTACTTTTACATTGATTGCCACTTAAAACAACCAGAGACACAAATGCTTAATATGCGGTGATATCACAGGCAACTACCTTTTATTCTGCCTTTTAAATAAAGCAGTGGCTTTGGGCAACTATGCACTAATGTTGATTTTAGTGAACACTGCCTTGCTATTTGTTTGTGATTGCACAATAAATTTTTAAGGGAGGACAGTTATTCCCTTCAGAGAGCTTCAGAGATTTCATGGTTATTGCACTGAACTTCAGGTGTCGTTACTGCTGTAGAGGTAGGCTATATCCATACTTCATACGGCATGATAGCATACTCGTACCTTAGACAGTTTAAATGATCCAGTTCAGGTACCAGAAGCAGCCTAAGAGCAGCTGCACAGAGCTCTTGCCGCTGCATGAATGTCTACGAATTTACTTTGCTGTGGAGAATTGATAATTCCCTCAAGCTGAGCTCCGTGTTGGCATGGTTAGCCTGCCTGCTTTTTAAAGTTAGGCTGAGTAACTTCACGAGTGCAGGTAGCTACACTGTAAAAGAAATCACCAAGGCTTGAAAGCTATGAATATGGTCAATGGTCTCGCTAGGAGGAGTTTTTAATCCCATTTATAGCTCATCCATAACTGTGGCGGTGCCCAATGTGTATAACAATATGCAATACATACTTTTCCTCTGCATCATATCATGTAATAATGCATGTGCTGTGCACTATTTCTGTCTTAAAATACACCAGTCTGTTGCAGCCTTAGTCTAGATTTCATCTTTTTGGCTCAATACAAATGGCAGCAATAGGGCCGCAGCTGAGAGTCTTTCACGAGTTGGGAGAAGTTACGATGTTGAATTCCTCTGTTTCTTTCTCTTTTGACTGTAGTAGTATCTTTCATTTCCTTGATTTTTGCCACAGGAACTGTTTATCTGATTCTCAGTGCCATTTCAACATTGCTCTCAGGAAGTCCTTTCTCTGTCCAATAACATTTGTGTGACAGATGGTGCAAATGACCACCCCATCGATGCTAGAATATTGTGAAATGATAATGCAGTAATGCTTGATGTTTCACCAGCTGGCAACAGTGGATGACTAGCAAGGATGTCTGGGAAAAAAAAAAAGTGTCCAATTTTCTCTGATTTTTGGAACCAAATTTTAAGTGTAGCTCCTCTTCACTCTTTTCTAAACTTCCTATTCTTAAATATTTCTTCTTGCCAATGCCCTTCATCTCTAAGGACACTTGCAAAACAAATGTCTTTTCATTGGAGGAAGAGCTCACCATCTTAGTCATTCTGTCTTCTTAACCAATCTATTATTTAAAATCTATTCTTTGTGGGACAGGCAGGTTTTCAGTGAATGTGTGTGGAATATATCATTCCATCCGGACGCCTCCAGGTCTCTCAGTAGGTGTTCGGGTTGCTAGCTGTTTTGGTCCACCAAGCATGTCAAGAATTCACTTGTCTGGAACATTGAAGTCTAAATGAAAGAAAATGTAATCTTTGTCATCTCTGATCTTCTTCCTAGTATGCACATCCTCACTCTCCCTGTTTTGCATCTCTGAACTAGAATCCAACATAAAACATGTGCAGACTTCCAACTTCAAGATGACTGGATTTTACTTGTATGGCTAAGCAATCATTTTCTTATTTCTATTTGTACTGCATGTCTTTACTCATTGCTTCTTCACCAAATTCCCTTCTCACATGGCCCACAACTCTGCTTGTTTACTGTTCAACAATTCCCCTGTTTCCTGCTCCAGCAAGCTTCAGACTGATGGTCTCTCAGGTCATTTTCTTCCCTAATTTATGTGTGACTCCTTTTTCCAAACTGTTGGTGAAAAGAATGGTGTCAGATCTTTTCCTGGCTCCTGAAATTTTTCCTAAGGTGTATTTTTTTTTTCATTTAAAAGACATTGTTCTCTCCAAAGCATACAAAAATCTGCAACATACAAAGTACTATGCATGTGATAGAACTGGAGAGTGCCTTTTTAATCCAGAAGAAAGACAATATCATGCAAGAGCATTCCCAATTATTGTCCAGTCTGTTGGTGAATATAGCTTTGAGCAGCAGTGTTAAAAAAGTTAGAAACTTATTTTTCAAAATGAAACTGGCTTAATAAAGTAATAAACATTCAGCTCCTGTAAACCTGAAATCTGGGTGAAACTTCTGTTTACTTACATACCGTTTTCTCTGTTAGAGAGGTCTGAAAATGCTTTGCAATGATTTATGACAACTGCCTATTCTCAAATGTAGCTATGAGCAAAACCGTGTAAAAAATCTAAAAAAAAAAAAAAAGACAAGAAACTTAGGAACACTGAAAAATATCATATTTTCAGAATCATACGGCAAAAGATGTCTAAGATGTATTCTCCTTCCCATCCATACAACTAAAATTCTTTCTCAGCTGTCATTTTATGTTCCATTTAATGCAAAAAAGCTTTTATCTGAACAAGATTGGGGTTGTTCTACTGCTAACCATTCAGATTTTTTTTCTGACAGATCAGATACCTGATTTGTCTCTTTGACCAGATGTTTCATATCCCTGAATGCTTTTATCACTTTTTTCCTTCTACTGTAATATCAAACTTCTACAACTTGTCTTCAATTCCACTTCCCTTTTAAATTTTTCCTATAGTAAAAAAGAAATAGCAGTTTCACTTCTGAAAACTCCATGGTGACAGCTGTCACTGCCCTTTTTGTGCACATTTGGTTTTGGTCACTCTTCTCCCTTATGCTGTCAGCATTTGGAAAATGAGCACCACCGTATTTTTCTTCAAGCATCCCATTTCATGAAGCCTACCTAAGGAACAACAATGAAGCTGAAAATGTGCGGCAATGACTACCTGTCATATCCACCACTCTGTAATTTACTTTGCTTTTTCTTTATGATCACCCATCATCCTGTACTTGTCTATCTTTTGTGACAAAATTCATGCACAAATTCTAGGGCACTCTTTTATTTTGTCCTGCATTTGTACTGTAGCTACAACAGTGGGACCATCATCCAAGATGACATACTTAAATATTACAGAAATACAGACAGTAGTTAATGGAGACATCAGTTATTTTGAAAGGAAATATTTCATCTTTTTTTCCATATTGTATATTAACACAAAAGTGTCTTGTTAGAACTATCTGAAACAGAACTGTTACTTTGATTTGGCAGAGTTACAGAAGGTAAACACTATCATATTATGTATTCAACTTTAAATCATGAAACCACATTAACTGCATGGTAAAAAGCAAATTAAAAATATATGTTTAAAGTACACAAAGAAGGGAAAACCCATGTTATCCAATTTTAATACTTAAGATCAACTAGGTCACCTTCTGAAGTCTCAATTGACTGTATACTAAAGTTTAAAATCACATATTGAGGTCAACTAGATAAATTTGTTGGTGTAGAAAAATATCTTGGTAAGATACAGAGTATTGTACATTCATCTCTAAGGGGTTTATCGCATCCCTTCACTGCACACTCTGTTACATCCCATTGCTTCAAAAGGACAGACACTGTAAAGTCTGCCCTTTAAAAGGATTCTATTAAGATGGAAAAATTAATATTGTAGTGATTTTATGCCAGGCAAGCTATTGGAAATAGCAAGATTCTATATAGAATGAAGAAAAAAAGAAATACTTTCTAACAAGAGATTTTACTTTGAAACTTTACTTTTTAAACAATTTATCTTTTTCTTGTCTTCATCCTTGAGGAAAAAAAAAATTATGTTGAAATGTGGAATATTTTGATTATACTGTATATGTTCAGGACAACATTTGCTATGACATAAAATATGGAAATATTTTATCATTTATTTCCTCAGACTCTTAGTAGCTTTTTTAGTCTTTCACATTTTTAGTTTTCCTTTAGCAGGTAAGATAACAAAAAAAAAGTTTGGTCATCGGGAGTCTATCAAATAATAAACAAGAACCTCCGGGGCATAAGAAAGTGAGCAAGATACTCATGTTCTGTTCCAGGAATAAGGATGCTGATATTCACATATTTGTTTTTCTATTTTGTCTCTGCTTAACCTTCATTCTCCCAAGAGGAAAGACATTTGCCACTGACAAATTATTCACATTGTGTCAAATGACACTAATCAAGTAATTTATTAGCATAAGTTTTCAACTGTTCCTCAGAACAACACCACTAAGTAGGCAATTAATTCTCAAGTCATGCTGTAGGTATTAATAGCAGTTGAAATGGAGAAGGACAGTGTAGCAGGAACAATTTGGTCAGTTGGGTAAACAACACATATAACCCCAAGTAACTTGATTTATGATTTATCTAACATTCAGCTTGATCTATGCAGTTTGTAGGAAAAAAAAAAGTTTCATGAGGATGGAAATACTGCTCCAGAGGAAACTGAGATTATAAAGATGTGTTATTGGAATAATAAAGAAGAATTTAGTTTCTTTAGTGCTGCTTCACTTGGTTTCAGACTGATATTAAGTGGCCAGATTTTCAGAATACTGCTTCACCATTCCCTATCTGCAAATCAGTGTCAACAGTTGCACACTCACAGTCAGTCCCCTTCAAAAATTGGCTTTATGCTCTTGCTATACTGTTTCTTTTGCAAGATTTTTGTGCTGTTCGTAGCGGTCGATCACAAAAATTCTTGAAAATCATTCTGTAGGCATGTCTAAAATGAAGATTAAAGCACTGTAGTATGAGTGAGCAAGTTACCACAAATTACAACCAAATGCCTAACATATTTTCAGCTAGATAAAATGCAACACTTAATTTTGATCCCATTTATTTTCAGAATTATTGAAAAAGCTGGTTAGCCACAGTCTTGAAAAACCATACTGCTTCTTTAGCTTTGGTTTATGCTACTAATTACTGGTATCTCAGGTATTCCAGGAACAAGTTTGTCAATCTCATATTTGAAACTGCAAACAAAACTATCATATGAAATGAGAGACCTAAATTAATGCATCCAAAACAGAAATGCAGCACGTTTTATCATGCACTACTTGTAGTACTTTGATTCAGCACTATCCATTGTCTTTGATATCTATGTACGCTGTTTTAGTCTTAGGTGCAGATCGTATTTCCCATCAAATGCCATTATCTGCGGCTGTCCATGAGTCAAGAACCACATACAATCTGACAAGTTTGTCACAGTTCCTATTGGCTCACCTTCTCCCTGACTCATCTGGTTAAACTCAGTTTATGTGATTTAATGGTAATGAGATAGTCAGTGAGTGTAGCAAATGAATGGATGTTCTGCTAATATGTAAAGCTATGGTGTTGTCACTTGCCCCTGCTTGGCAGAAATCAGGTTGAGGACAACACTTCCAAGTGCCAAACAAGTTTGATTCTACCTCACAATGTTCCAGCTAAGTAAAAATAACTAATCTGCAATAAAATGATGAAGCTATAGCAGGAATCTTTACTTAATAGTATGTTGATCATATTCTGTAATGTTAAAGTAATTGAATACTAAGAAAGATTAGTCTTCATGTATGTTATATTTTTATTAGTATTACTTCTGGTTTACTTTTAAATCCTCCCATACTTCTCTGCATTTGAGAAATTCTACTGAAAGTAAAGGATGAGGTTTTCTTTTCTTTTGATGAGGACATAAATTGCCTGGCTATCCATAAGAACTCCAGGACTGCAAACATACAGAGAGTTGTTACTGAAAATGTTTTTGAAAATTAGGGGCTTCTCTATTGAATTAGTTGCTCAGCTAGTTCTTCAGGTTAAGTACAATCATTTTGCTGAAAACAATCTGGAGTTACAAGGCATCTGCCAAGCTATGCACGTTAGTAACTTTCAGCTGTCTGAATTATGTTTGAAGCTCTGATACCTCTATGCTGATGAATATACTTTCTGCCATAAATTGAGAACAGCAGTAGTTCGGGAGTTGTACTGCTCCCTTGTGTGATATCTTCATATTGGCTGACAACTGTTTCTCTTTTCTTCTCCTCCTCTCAGGCTAGGAGGAAAATAGATGCTGAGAAATGATTGGGTTCATTCTGTTTCTGTCAGGCTGAACAAGTTACGTCTTCCTTCCTTCTTCACATTATATCCTTCCACTAACTGCTGTTGTGCTTATTTTCCTGGTTCCTCTGATACTATTATTGCCTAGAAAAAATCTGAAAAACCCAGGTGAGCAGCAGGCCAGATCTACATTTATCACCTGTAGAGATGCTGTGCATCTTACTCATCACCCCGGGCATCCTATTTTAAAACCAAGTACAATTTAATTGGTGTTAATTGAAATTACTTTGAATATATTTCACACCAACATTTGCCTACTGCTGTGTTGATTGAACAGCTAAGTTACAATTTTCATTGTTGGAGCTGGCTTTAGAAAGACAGCTATAGCTGTGTATGGTGGTTACAAAGTTTATGTATTTATATGTTTAAAATTCAGACAAC
The DNA here is from genome assembly GCF_000690775.1 of Eurypyga helias. Taxonomy (NCBI): domain Eukaryota; kingdom Metazoa; phylum Chordata; class Aves; order Eurypygiformes; family Eurypygidae; genus Eurypyga; species Eurypyga helias. The sequence goes on along the minus strand of NW_010237689.1, from coordinate 136,465 downwards.
ATTTTGGGATGCTATAAAAACACTTTAGAAACACATTTGATGGGATGCCGTGAAGCTCCCCTCCCGATTTCAATACCTATCCTAAATGTTTGGTTGTTGGGGTTTTTTTAATAGATATTTAGGGGAGAGAAAGAGAAAGACTTATATTCTCTTGAGGGAAATAAGTATGCATAAAATAATGCAAAGCCTACCACAACAAATTGCATATCACTTTTGTAAACAAGTAGGACCCCACTCATAACATAAAATAAAATGTTAAAATCATCCTTGAGGTGCAAATATAAATTGTCAGCATTTATGCTGACTCATTAAGTTATTAAGTTGCAAGAGTTCATTATTCAAACAACCCTACACTAGTTTTTCTCTTTAATTTTCAAGTGATCAGGAGATGTCTTTTAAGGGTGATACTTGAGGCTTTCACATTCAAGCAAATAATGTTTAAAACTGCAGTCCAGGGAATGCCACATATTTTAAGACCATTCCTTAATCAAAAAATAGAAGGAACATCACCGGGCTCAGATTTTTAAAGAATTTATAATCTTTTGCAAATATTCCTAGAGACAGCTTGTGACTTATGGAGTTAGGAATGACTTAAGGCAGGTGAGAATTGTCTTGCTTAGTGCTGACTTGTGAATAAGGGAATGCATAAATCATTATACTTCTTTCTGGCTTCACCTAGACAGTTCAACAGACCAGCACATGGAGCTCTGTGATGTGAGTCTGTATCAGCACTTGAGGTGCAACAATTCAGCTTAGCCCACTCCAAGAAAATTAGTGAGAGAGCTTTCCCAGCTGCCAGGACTGCAGTTCTGCCTAGCCCTCACTTACATAATGAATTGGTGGATTAGTGCTTGATCAATTACAGACCTTCACTGTATGTTAAAATTTCTTTTAATGGAGTGGAATAAAAATATCTAGCAAACAATATTTTTGTTTGCATTCCTTTAAAATAAATGGTAATATTTTCTTCTGCAGCATCCAATGCAATAATGTTATTAAAAATAAAATCCCCTTATTAGTGGGGGGTTTTTTTGGTTTTTTTGGTTTTGTTTTTTTTTTTAATAAAAGATATCTTACTGAGACATTTAACCACCATAAATCTACAAAGGGCATCTCTGCCTTCAATTTTATAATGTACACAAGTAATTAGGCTGACATGTCCAAAGTGGATTGTTTGAGAAACCAGGATGGATAATGAAAACAGAGAAGAAATATATTTTTTGGTTCTCAGTTATTCTCTGTGGAAGGATTTATCCAATTTTTGCTATATATGATGATCTTCCTTTAATGTAACAGAAAAGCCCTAATATGTCTAATCATTCTCATTCTGTCAAGATGACCACAGAACTTAACAACACTTACAGAATCAACTTGCCATACTCTGCCCATTTCTTTACCCAATTTCCACTATCAAATCTAATGACAAAGGTAAAAGCAGTAAAAAAAAAAAAAAAATCAAAAAAACCCAAACATCCAGGGTTCCATTACACACGCAAACACACAGATATCTAATTCACTTTTCCCTTTTTTCCCCATCATACATATATTTCATCTCCAAAATCTCTGACTTTGAGCTTCCATCCAGAAACTAATCCTTAAGTTAATAGTACAAATCAGCTTGCAAGCTGTAAGAAATAAAACCAAATCCTAGCTAACCCATATCCTCTTCTCCCAAAGATAACCAGAACCTACAGAGGCCACTTCATGCCACCACTGCTTAGGTTTCTCATACTAACAAGGTACATTGAAGTGGGAGTGAGAGGAGGAAGCAACAGGTCAAGGCACATCCTCCACTCTCCCTTCTCAGGTGCTGCCATATGGTACAGCTTTGCGCCTGTGTATGTACACATCTTTCATTCTCTGCTTTCTCCCATGGGCAATCATCCATCATCCATCATTGCACTGTGTTTAGCATGCTGCCAGTATAGTCTGCACCTCTGAAGCAGTTCCTTCTGCTTTGATTACGCAACCCCCAACATCATTGCATATTTCTCAGAGCCCAGTATGTTACCCTGTGCAATTTAGCTTCATTAGACTTACTGTACAGCATGCAGGAAAAGATCATTTTTCTTTTAAAGTGTCTCTGCATAAAACATTACAAATTTAAATTAGGAGTTCATGGCTTAACAAGAGAGAACCCTGGCCTTGCTCAGTGTAAGGTCAGCAAGGATTTTCCTCTACTGGCAAAAAATGGTCAGAGAATAAAGATTTTAGAAACAATATTGTTGTTTTAAAAGGGCAATGGTTTCAGCATGTGCAGCAACATTACCTATAAACCCAAGCACCAAATCGAAAAATACTAAGTATGCCAACATCAAAAGCAGTGGCTCACCAGGTAATAAGATAAAAGCATTGTGGAAATTCAGGGAGGCATTTTGAAAATTACATGTCTAGAATAATAATAAGAGTTGTCACAATTATATACATAGTGCATATATTAATAGTTATATATGTATATAAAATCTATATATTCACTTTTAAATAACATATCTGCATTATATATATGCAAAATTAATCACCCTTTGTAGGTGGTTTTATATATACATATATGTACATACATGCATGCATGAACGTACATGTGAATGTGTGCATGAGAACTTAATTATATGTATATACAAGCTATTTATTTGAAACTATATGCATGTTAGAGTTTTATTTTACCAAAAGTAAATGATAGGGCAAGGATGGGTATTGCAAATGGGATAAGCTGGTTAGACTGACGTGAGGACAGACTGACCTTTTAGAGGAGCCACTAATGATTTGCATGTGGTTATCTCTGTGCTGTATTTTTTCCACCTCACTCTTCTCTCTCATACCTGCTAAATTAGTTAGTCACATTGTGACCGATACACCTAACAAGAGAGGTCATCTAGTGAAGTCTGGACCACCACATTCTTCTTGAACAGTATGTGATATCTTCAAAATCCCTTTCTTTCCTGCAGGGAAAGCAAAACCTTCATGAGCTCTGCTGTGCCAAATGCATTCTTCTGCAAGTAGTACTTCCAAGAAAAAGAGTACTGAAATTCTGCACTCACACAGACAATGAGCTCCCTTATATCTTGTTGCAGCACCGTCAACCCACAGGCACCTGTCTTCATGACAACCTTCTGCAGGGATCAGCAATGGAGCTACCCTGATGCTAAGGGACAAGAGATTGCACTTCATCTGTGAAGTGCATCCTGCAAGGAGACACAGGGGAAGGGGAAGGGGAAGGGGAAGGGAGGGCTGGGGGTCACTGAGTCCATGAGTGTTTTAACCAGGATCTGGAACCACAACATCAGAAACATCACCGAGCTCCACTGGGTGAGTAGACAGAAATCTGGAGCTGAGCCCTGTACCCAGATCTTTCAGTGGAACTGTGCCAGTGAAAAATGTTTTATCCCCAAAACTGTTCGGGCAAATTAATGTTAAAAATACAATGCCACATTTATTTCTAGGTAACACAGAAAATAAATCAAGGCTTGAGATTTCCAGTCTCCATGTCCCATTTTTTGTAGATTTTTCTGCTGATTTTAATGCTATTGCCTGCTGCTGTCTCTAAAAGCTAACACTTAAAATGAAAACTTTTAGCTGGATCTCAGTCAGGTCTTTGGAATTAATTCTTTTCTGACAAAAGAAAATGTGATCCTAGTGCATGCAGTAAACTGCAGGAAAAATATTCATAGTTAGATGTTTAAGTGCCTAATTTGCTGCTGATGATACATGGGCAGAAAGATACAGTAATACCTAGCAATTAAATTACATTGAAAACAAATGGGGGATTGAAACTGAGTCCATCAAGACAAAGAACAATTGAAAAGTTGAAGCATAAAGTACCAGAAGATTGCTCTTAGGGTTTTTTAATATCAATATTAAAAATAAAAAGGTCTTTCAATATACAGTAGGGAGTGAGTAATCAGTAAGTACTCTATGGATTTAGTACTCATTCAGAGTACAGAAAATTGCAGCATGTACATTGCTGGCCAGAATACAATAATAATTCAGTGTCAATTGCAGTGTTGTTATTACAACACTGCATTACTCTGAAGTGCGTTTTTTGGTTACATTTTATGTGACATTAATTCTCATACTTAAAAGTGTGTATCCTTGAGCTATAAAAGATATGGTACATCTTCATTCTTTACAATCTGGAAAAAAATATCTTCCTGATACCGATCATTTTGAAGCAGATATAAAGAACAACAGCAGCAGTTGGTTTTAGTAACATGTAGTGCAGTCTTCTATAAAGCTATTTCATACAAGTCTGCCTCCTATAAAGCTATTTAATACAAGCCTGCCTCATGCTGGCTTCCATTTCCACTGATGTTCTCTACAGATCATCTGGTTTTAAAAGAACAGGAGGCAGACTCATTTTCAGGATATCCAGGGTAAATCAGAGGGATCAAATTACATTGGCCTGTCACAGACCATGCTAAGCTCCAAGTAGTTGCTCAGGTTTTGTTTAGAGGTGCCTGTTGACCCTCAACAGCCCCCAGACCCATGCTCCAGAGCTGTTCATCAAGGTACAAGCTGCTGTTTCTGCTACTTGTGATATCTACCAGAACATCCACAATAATGGCCATAAACAGGAAACTGAGGACTTGTAATCAATGTACAGTTCTATTTTACAAGTCAGTAGCTTTAATTCAAGTGTTTTCCTGTATTTTCAAAGCAATCAGCAACAGAAGTTATTAACAATAAAAAAAATTTACAATAGATTTTTGAGAAATTGGCAAGGGTTTTTGCATCCTGGATGACTCCCCATCTTTTTCTACTTAATATAAGAATTACTCAACACAAATAATGTTTTGGTTATTTATATCAGCTTCAGATTCATCAGTTTTAATGGAATCGTATTTGCCTGCAGTAGACACAGCTTTCTCTTTCTTTTCTATGGTAGTCTTGTTTCTTGCATCAAAATGTCCTCCTCGAGTTTCTCCCTTTTTCCTAATACAACAGGCAACAGTGTTGGATAGATTCTGTAACAAATAGTCAGAAGGGGGTAAATATCCAACATCAGAATTAAAATGCAGACTCTTTCTCTCTGGGCTACACTGAAGCCGAGAACTGAAAACATTCTAGGGGTAGCAAGGTTAATGAGTTTTATTTACAGAAAACAATTTGAGGGCCTATTAAACTTCTACATCATGTGAAGATGAGCCTTGACCTAGGAATTTAATGAACAGGGGTTTCCACATGCCCGTGATAAATGCCACGGTATAATTAGCGGCCCTGAAACTCAAAGGAACAAGCAGACAGATGTGGTTTTCTTCCAGTGAAACCGAACATCAGAGAGACTATTGAAATATCTGAAGAGAGAATCCCGTAAGTTCGGATGGTTTTCAAAAGGGCTGGGGAATAAGTTTAGGGTTTTCTAAAGTGCTCTCAGGAAATTCCAATATTAGTCCATTGACATACTTCACATGTTACCTCCTGGTTGCACTGAGGAGTCCAGTGGGGAGATGGAGGCCCTGAAGAGCCTAAAATTTAAGGCTGATTCAGTTTATTTTTCTCTTAGTATGTATGCTTTGATTTTAGTTACAATATTTTGTGATAGCAGTTTTAGAACCAAAAAGCCTCCAAATCTTAAAGATTTGGGGATGATAATATGAAAAATACAAATTATATTACAAACGTACCTCTGTTCGTTTACCCCAGTACAAAACATATATGTTGGAAGTTCTTGCTTGAAATCCTGTTCTTGTTCCAGGGTTATCAACTCTCTTAACATCATTAGAAAGTGAGTTTCATGGACCAGATTTTCAAAGGTGCTCAGGTATCTAAATATGCAGCTGGGTATCTAGAAAGACTTTTTTTCCACAGGCTTTAGGCATATAAATGCTGCATAAAGTTTGACAACTTCATTAATGACCTTTGAAGACGTAAACCTATGTGAAGTTTAAATACTTTGTTTGAAAACAGGAACAAAATTTTCCATTTTCTTAACCAATGACTGCTGGACTGCCACATTCTGGCATGCAGAAGAGGCAGCAGTAAATGAAGAAAGTAAGCAATTCGGGTGAGCTAGCTGAAACTTTCCTGTATCAACTGAAAGAGAAATACTCATTTATTGTGCGAGACGTTTCCTGGACTGTACATTAAAAATATATCTGTACATTTAGATAGGGAAGAAATAGACACAAACAACCCATTATGAAAATCTGCCATAAAATTGGTTGCTACAGTTCAAGTATATCTATACTGAAATAATTAATGTGATTTTAAGCAAATGGAAAAGCATAATAGATAAATCCAAGTTTGTTATGGTTTAATGTTAGCTGGCCACTAGCAGCCACTCACTTACCCTTCCCCTGGTGGGATGGGAGAGAGAATCAGAAGGGTAAAAGTGAGAAAACTAGTGGGTTTAGATAAAGACAGTCTAATAGGTAAAGCAAAAACCCCATGCACAAGCAAAGCGAAACAAGGAATTCATTCACTATTTCCCATTGGAAGGCAGGTGTCCAGCCATCTCCAAGAAAGCAGGGCTCCATCGCAGTTATTTGGGAACAAAAACACTGTAACGTCCCCCCCTTCCTTCTTCTTCCTCTAGTTTTATGTGCTGAGCATATTGTCATACAGTATGGAATATCCCTTTGGTCGGTTGGGGTCAGCTGTCCCATCTCTGTCGCCCCCCAAACTCTTGTGCACCTCCAGCCTGCTCACTGGTGGGGTGGTGTGAGAGACAGAAAACTCCTTGAATCTGTGTAAGCACTGCTCAGCAATAGCTAAAACTTCCCTGCGTTATCAACACTCTTTTCAGCACAAATCCAAAACACAGCCCCATAGTAGCTTCTATGAAGAAAATTAACTCTACCACAGCCAAAAACAGAACAGTCATAGCAATATCAGCCTCTATCTTATACTGAGTTAATTTAGCCTGTTCTTTTGGTATCCACAGATGTATCTGAATGCTGTGCTAGCTAATTTAATACCATCTTGTTAGCACTCTTCTATACTGCACACACTTCTGTGGCTTCCATGAAGGCATATCCTCTCAAGGTATGTTTTCAAAAAGATAAAACATTCGGTTTCATCTCTTCCTACATGAATTTGTGATTTCCTGAAGTAAAATCCATGGCTCTTTTGGCAGCCTCCATTTGGATCTGCAGGTCAAGTCCCATCCTTCATCCAGGCACTATCCTTGAACCAGCCTATCGTATATTCTTAGCTGCAACTTGTACTTCATAGCAAGGACAGAACAGTAATTAATGACCACTGGGCTTGGAAGTTATACTTTTGACAACAACTACATAAGAGTCCTTAGCCATGATGCCTTCCATTAGTCCATCTCACACATAAACCATAATCACAGATCTCGAAGACACTGAACATACCACTATAGCCACTGTGATGCGGTTGAAAAACGTGTCAGAGACTGGATTTTTTCCAATTACTTTTCCAGTCAGAAAAGCTTTGGTAAGACACACTTATAAGTGTTTGGTTTGGATACTTCTCACAATGACATATTTTCTGTACCAGTCACTAGTAAACTCCTGGTTCTGTGACTTTAGCCAGGATTTTATTTCCTGCCCTGCCTAGTACTACTCATAGCATTTTCCAAAGCATACCAGACCTTAACTCAAATGCCTCTGTCACAGATCAGTAATTAAGAACCCATGTGCCATCTACTGTCCCCTCAATGCTCAGTCAGATACTGGCACAAAAACAAGAGCACACCATTTGAGGCAGAATATATTTTCTGTTCCCAGCAGGCCTTCCTCACACAATTTCAGACATGGCATTTTTACCTTAGTTTGCATAAATGCAAATTACATTACAGTTCATTTATTTATCTAGCACTTAAAAACCAAGCCACGGAATTTGTCTCCATAATCCTTCTGCAACCTTGAATTTCAAAACACTGGAAAAAAGTTCTATGAATGAGGTCTCTCTTTCTTTGCCTCACATTTACAAGTTGTGATTTTATATTCTTTATGTAATGATAATAGTCAATAGATACTCTTCTTTAAAAAAAAAAAATCACTTCTGTTTTCTTCCCCCACCCTCATCAACATCTTAAGCACACATGTTACTGGAATTCTCTTTTCTCAGGAAGAAAATATTGAAGAAACATAAAAACAACAATAAGGAAAAGTATATGAACAAGTGAAACACATGACATTCTCCTAGTGCCTGGATTTTAGATGAAAGGACTTTCTGACCTAGAGGTAGAGTTTTCTGACAAAATCAGAGAAGAAATCTCCATCCAAACCTGTACAAGTCAATCAATTCTGGAATCCAGGAAAATGTTTAACAAGAATTTCCACAAAGATGAGCTGTGAGAAATTTCTTCTTTTTTTTTTCTTTTGAACCCACAAATAATTTATTTTGATGTCCCTAGAAAACCTTTGAACAATCATTCCTCATCCAGCTCCCCAATGCCACCAATATACTTTTCTCATATGTCCTCCATACATTCATCTTTTTCCAGCATGAAAACTAATTTTTCATATTTAAAATCTTTCATGCCTTTACTAAATCTGTACTAAATTTCTTTCACATCTTTTTCCGCACCTTCTCCACTATGGTACTTTTAATGCTGGAAAACAAAAGTAGGATATGTATCTGAAATGCTTGGAAATCCTCAAACATTGGTGAGCTTTCTGTTGTTATTTCCTATTACTTAAAACCGAGCCAAACATTGTTGTGCATGCTTTGCCTTTCTTGGGACGAATGTACTTCAGTGAACTCATCCACGAATGCATAAATCACAGAGCTGGTTGGAGTAAGAACTAGTGCGCTTGTATTCTAGTGTCCTTTTTCAGGCTTTAAAATTAAGCTTTGGGCTTTGAAATTAGGAAGTCCAGGATGCCAGGGCTCACAGAAAATCAGTGTGTCACATTGTGTGGTCATAGCAGCCCAGTGCATCCAGTCACCCATGTGTTGTTATTACAAGGCAGCAGCTGCTGCATATGTTAGAGAAATAGTCCTTGCTCTTATAAGCATCTACTGTGAAATATAGTCAGAGGAAGCTAAAAAGAAGTTGGAAGGTAAATCAAACCAAAGCTCAGAAAATCATCATGGGCAATCTTTAAATTCTCAGTAGCTGACGGTTGGAAGTCCATCCACTAAATATCTGAAAGTTGGAATTTCTTTATAAAAATATGTTAGTTTGCATCTGAATAAACAATAGGCACACACTTAGAAATCAAAGTAAGTAAAAATAGGAATAGTAAAACAGACACATTGAATGCATTTTTCAGCTACTTCAGTTTAGTAAACAGCCCTAAATTGTTCCTTTTATATCTAGTATGATATATTTTATTTTTAATGTTTACATTGGTAGAAAGAAAAAAATGGATGCACAGGTCTAACTTTTGATGCTAGTTCAAGTCTTAACTACAGAACCATAAAAATATACAAAATGTTTAATCAGTTAAACAGGTATCCTAGGCTAAGAGAATAAATGACATCCAAATTTGGTGTTTTCTTAACCATTTCTGTTCCTCCCAACACCTCTTAATAATCAGAACAGGTTGTTTTGAGTAATTAGCAAAACAACAATCAACCATCAGTGTTGATATAAATCATTATAACTCCAATCAAGTCATGGAGTTACAAGGTCATAAAGTGAGAGTGATAAAAGCATTGTTTCTATTTGAATTAATTGGAGCTGTACCAGTTTATATCAGAATATTGCTCAGGAGTAACTGAGCCATATGTCCATCAGTATAAAGAAGACACTTATAAGCTACGACATATTTCAATACCTAAGGTGACCTGAGAAAAGTCCACAACGCAAATAGACAGCATCAGCCTAAATCTCCTTTAAATTTGCTTTACACACTGAAGTGAGCTGGTGTGGACACCAATCATACTGAAAGCAGTGTAAAATCAGTGTAAGCAAGACAAATGATCATGTCCTATTTTTAGCTCTTTGCCCTAACAGTACTTTCTTGTGCTATGATTTGCTAAAGAGAACAAAACACTTGTTAAAATAGATTTTAATTTGTTCTTGTGCTGTGCTGCAGGTCATCCTTTTGTTTTCCTTGGCTTAGAAGTCTGCTTTTTCCTGCACGCCCCTCAACCCAGCTTGCAGAACAGGGGTGACTCACCCCATGCTTGCTTTGGCCTTTAATGATACATTACAGTGCATTACTGTTTTGTCTACGAGGAAGAGTAATACAGCTAGTAGCTGCTTTCATCTTGAAGGAAGAATGATACTGTCTAAGGGGCTCTTGCATGTCATTATATAATATCCTAGTGAAGTTCTTTATAATTAAAGAAAGATTCCTTCTACTGAAGAAACAGCTAGAGCTTCACACTGTGCATTATAAAGATGAACACAAGGGGCTCATGTCTTCATTCTAACTATCATTAAATGGGTTTAAAGAAGTCATAAAAGCTTTCTCTGTTACCAACAAAACCAAGCTTCTGTAACCCACTCTAGCTCTGCAAAGCTCCTGAAAGAGAACACAGCCAATACTCTTCATATAAATGAGACTAATACATGCAACTTAGCTGGCTGGTAGTGATAACCAGAACTCACACAATCGTTTACACACCCATTGCTAAAGTGAGCCCATTAAGGAAAAAAGAAAAGAAAAAAATTACAGAACCAGATCAAGAAGAAAAATTGCAAGAAGCATAGGAACAGACTAAGTGTCTGTTTTTAAAATTGAAGGCATTCAAAATCTTGGCATGCCTGATGAAAATGAGATTTGAGGTTACAGGATGCCCAGGTCCAACATAACAGAGCAAAATAAGATTTTTTTTTTCCTCTGTGCTATACTTGGCATTTTCAACGAAGATGCTTTTTGTTAAACTCATGATAGGAATCATGATTTCACTGAATAATGTTCTTAATAAGTTTAGTCTGGGGAGATACACTAGATATGCCTATGTATTTGATTTTTTTTGCAATTCCTAAAGTATCATGATACCTTGCACTACAGAGACAAAAAGACTAAACTACTTTGCTGTTACATTATTGTAATACAGAAATGGAGACAGTTCCCATGGCTCTCATAAGACTATACTAAGACTGTTTCAGTATCACAATATCCACCCACACTTGCAATTAGTTGACCAACATGGTGTTGTGAGAACCACATGATACCTCACACTTTCAGGAATAATTCTTAACAATTTACAACCATGTTCAGGAATAAACTCTTAGTCATTTTTCATCAAATGTGTAATATTTATTTACACTCTAAAATTTCTAAATCCCTAGAGAGTCTTTGATTTTTTTTTTTTTTATGTATTTTACTTTCTTAGAAGAGGAAAAAATAATTGCACTTATCATATAAAAGTATTTTATGAATAATACTGATGAAAGTTTTCTATAAATATTGATGGTATTATATCCCTTTGACTAATGAGTAAGACATACACTGGAGAGCTCCGAACTTAAAAGCAATTGCTATATTGCTACAGGACCTGTTCCAGACTCCATGAAATACAGAGAGAACTTTTCAATAGGCTGACATGCACTGAATAGGGCAATTTTAAGTCCTTGTCTCGAGCCCTGTGAGACATGCTATCTGTGTACAGTATTGCTGATGTTCATTTGTATATTATATCAACTTCGCAAGAGAGAATTCTTTGTGAAGTGAAAAATTCTTTTATCTTAAATACCACAAATAAAAATTTGGGCAGGGCTGCAGGAAGGAAATTCTCTTCTGTATAACCTAGTTTGCTCTCAATTCAAAATTATACCCGCACCAAATTAATAAGCACGATATAAAATATTGTTTTTTCTTAACTATTTTATATTTTGCTTCTTCCCACAGGAGATATTTCTATGTAATTTATGTCAATAATATGCATTTTCTTCCTTTCAACTATTTTACACTTAAACACAACCTTCAAACAAGGTAATTTAACTTTTTTTTTCCATGTTTGCACCTACCAAATAAATTTTAAATATTTCATTTATAAATTAAATATCGTTGCTTTGTGATTTTCCTTTTAAAGCACATTCATACACTACAAGCTCATTTTATCATTCTTTTATGTTCTCCTTTGGTTTATTTGTGAAATTCGTATTAAAGATTGTACAGCAGTCTGTCAATACAGCATACTGTAATTATACAAAACCTGTACTGATTATTCTTAGTTTATGGTATCAGCCTCCACTGTGTTAACCAGAGCAGGACTCTGCCACTGTATCAAACTATAAACATACCGACTGCAGTTCACTGTACACTATTGCACAACCTCGCTCTACTCATCCCTGACAACTCTCACTAAATTACTACTTTGCAGATGTTTAATTCTCTTGAGTAAATCTTTTAAGCTAATTTTACCCGACTTCTCATTTTTCACTCTGTAATTCCAGAATCATTCTATTTGTACTGCTCTCAACTGCTTATGCATATATATAGATGCACACCTAAATGTGCATATATTAAGCATGTTTGTAACCTTTTGCAAGCCATTAGGATAGAAGTACAGTCTGTATCTCCTCAGACATCCTGCTATACCTCATTAGACATCTCTCTACTAACATGTTCCCTGTGCTTGTTTTAATAATTTTCCTTTAGTATTTCAGATAGTTATTTCAGTCTCCAATAGTGCTACATTCCAAGCCAGTCAGCTGAAATCTTTCAACCAAGCTTTCATGGAGTAGCAGTAAGGCTGTTTTAAAAATACAAATGCACATAAGTTCCATTATCTCTGCTAGTTTTGTAATACTGCAGAAAAGAAAGATTGACAGGAATTCTAAATGAAGTGTTCATTGTATCAGTACATTTTAGACATTTTTTCTTTTAAAATTTGTTAAATCACAGAATCAGTCAACTTCTTCATCTTCTGTCCTGACAGAAACACAAGATTATTTCTTTTAATATAGTTTCTACAATTATTACTGAAATGTGATGGTCCTCAGCTGCAACTAGATTGATACTAAGATTAAGAGCTCTAATATAAAGAGATGAAGGGTCAGACTTCTCTTTTGGATTCAGTGGGGAAAACCTGTCCAGTGGAAATCACCGTTTTCATTGGCTGCAAAACTGTGCTAAGGTAACGTAGTGATTTCTGAATCATACTGGTCCCACTCCAAGATACCCCAGGTGAAAAATTCAGGAGGAACTGGCCATAAATCCCAGATAAGAAAAGCAGGTGAAGCCAAAGAAGAGGCTTTGGAGATTCACAGTGATGATATTTCGAGATTAAAATAGTGGTCTTTTTTTTTTCTTCTTTTTTTGTTTTAGGAGGGTGATTATCCACAGTACACCAAATTTGTTTGTTTTGGGTTTTTTTTTTGTGTTTCAGGTAGAATAACCTGGCTCCAGGGTTAAATGACCTGGTAACAGGTTTTGTATGTGCATATTTACGTGTGTTTATTTGTATGGAAATCACAGTTTTCATGTTCTGTAGAGAAATGCTGTCTGACTTTGAATACCAGCAGTTAAGATGTGTAGACTACAACAAAGTATGTCAATTTTACTGTAAACCACCAATGTTTACTGCTTTTTTTGACTTATTTTCATCATAAATAAAACGCAAAATATCATACAAGGCAATTTAGATGTGTTTAGCATAACCAGACAGGATAAACCTTAGAATACAGAAGGAAACTCATTTCACTGAAGTGGAGACCCCAGTTTGCCCAAGAGTTTGGCTGGGCACAGTTTTTTATGGGCACAGGTAACATCATTTGAAAAAACATATTTAAAGGTTTGAGATTCATAAAGTACATCTTTAATTCAGTGTTTCATGCTCAGTGCTGGTATTTTGGAAAAAGACTATATCCCAAAAGTACAACTTCGTCATGTAAGTTTTGACTGTAGAAAGTGATTGTTTCATGCTTCATTCCAGACTAAAAAACAGGATACTAGTCAGAATTCAGATTCCACATAACAGTTAAATTCATATACCAGGTGGTTTACAAGGGAAACCTCATGAATGCACAGGTACGTATAATAATTGCAAATAAAACATGTTCATGAGGGCTTATGCTCTGGTTGACAGTGATTTTCCACTTTTTCATTGTTAATCAAGTATTTTGGGACACATCTATGAGACAACTTTGATTTAACAAATCACATTTTTTCAGTAAGTGTTTTATTAGTTCATTGGCTAAAAAGATTATGTATTCTGGCATACATTTATTATGCAGTGTTTGATCTAAAATAAGTTTGGTTTTGAGGTTATTGTATTTGAGTAAGAAGATAAGATTTCTGTAATAATTTCCAATAAAATCAAAATGCAAAGGCCATGGATTTCCTATTTAATTGTTGTACCTTTGAATTCATTACATTTCCTGGAGTTGTAGACTGTTCAGAAATATCTGAAGGAGAGACTTTATTGATCTATTATGAAAGTCAAATAACTCCAGATGCCAAATTTTACTGAATGCTTAATTCCATTAACATATTTATGACTGTAAGCAAGGAGATAATTTTGTGGAAATCAAATAACAGGTGCCAATATATATGCATATGATTACGAATACATTACATGAAAATAATTCAAAATTATTCATCAATATAGGCAAAGAAAAAAAAAAAGAATGACAAAACCCCCTCATACTACAGAGATAAGGTACTGTGAAAAATTAAATTAAGTATGCTTTCTAGTACATACTCCGTACTATAGGCAGAATTTAAGTGGATTTCTAGTTCCTAAACACAAGAAGTACAGTTACTTCTGCTCACTTAATTGCCATCTTTGCATGCTGATAAAGATGTCATGGTAATTTTTCAGACTAATATAAGCCAAAAAAAATTTAAACCGACAATTTTAGGAAGTGGCTTGTAATTCTGGTTTCTGGTTCAGTATTTCACAAAATGAAAAAATGCAGACAAAATCGTTTTGCATTGCATCTATATGAGTTTTATAGAAACTTCACATTTTAATTACATAATTTGGATTTAAAAAAGAACAACATCAGAAACTGTCCTGAGAAACCAGATCTTCATATATTATGTCATAGCAGAAATCCAAAAAAATCAAAGGTCAGAAAAAGAAATGGGCAAAATCTTATATCACACTTCATAGTAACTGAAAACCAAATAAAAACAGGAGAGAGTAAATATTTATTTCATTGAAAGATTATTTTAGAGTAACTATCTTATTATGGCGAATAGAATAACCCAGTATCCATATAGATAGACCATGTTTTTACCTTGTATTTGTAAAATGTTTTTCACTATGCAGGCCTTGTCCTAAGAATACAAGACTCTTAACAAGTAAGATAAGCAGCAATGCCAGCAGTAAAGATTATTTTTAAATAGACTTCTCATAAGCTAGAACCTACAAAAAAGGTATACATAACACACTGAGTTTACCCATGTGCTTAAGCATTTAAAGGATTGGGGTCTATGTTAATGACAAAACTGATAGCCAAAACATGCAGATGGGGAAGGTCAAGAAAGAGGAAAGAAAGAACAACAATAACACAGAAATATGTTCCACACAGAATGTGTGAGTTGCTGCCTGCCAAGTGGTTAGCAGTAGGCAGTATTGTGTAGGCACTGTGGAAGAAACAAGGCTTGCTGAAGGATCAGAAAGAGCAAGAGTTAGAGGCTTGCTTGGCTTCACATGTTTGAGCTTCATAAGTGATGCATGGAAACAAGTCATTCTTAGTATCTGAAAAGTGAAGAATCATCAAAATCATACCTACTGATCCCATGTCTTCTAAATGCTTAATTCAGTTACACTACGTAGAAAGATACATTTACTATTTTCATTTAAATAGTTTAGCGACAGAACAATGGTTGAGAACAAAGAATATATGTATCTGGAAGCTTCTTATATTACTTTACCTGGTAGTTTTTGTCAAAATTTATTGTACTCAAAATGAAATATTTGCTAATAAACTCTATGTGGTGTCTTTATGATTCTTGTTGCAGCAACTCTTAATCTTCAAGATTTGGAGTTATTTGGAGAGCAGTGGATGTTGTTTACCTGGACTTCGGCAAAGATTTTGACACTGTTTCCCACAGCCTTCTCCTAGACAAACTGGCAAGATGCAGACTGAATGGATGGTCTGGGTAGGAAATTAGCTAACTGGTCACCCTCAGAGGGTGGTAACTGATGACTTTGCTCAGGCTGGCAGCTTAGAATCATAGAATCATGGAATGGTTTGGGTTGGAAGGGACCTTAAAGATCATCTACTTCCAAGCCCCTGCCATGGGCAGGGACACCTTCCACTAGACCAGGTTGCTCAAAGCCTCATCCAGCCTGGCCTTGAAGACATCCAGGGATGGGGCATCCACAACATCTCTGGACAACCTGTTCCAGTGCCTCACCACCCTCTCCGTGAAGAATTTCTTCCTGCTATCTAATCCAAACCGCCCTTATTTGAATTTGTACCCATTACCCCTTGTCCTATCACTACAGGCTCTTGTAAAAAGTCCTCTCCCAGCACCCTTGTAGGCCCCCTTCAGATACTGGAAAGCTACAATGAGGTCTCCTCGGGGCCTCCTCTTCTCCAGGCTGAACAAGCCCAATTCTCGCAGCCTTTCGTCATAGTTTGTCATGTGTGGGGTCCCCAGGGATTACTACTGGGCCTCACAGTGTTCAACAACTTCACAAATGATCTGCATGATGGGGTTGAAAGCACCCTCACCACATTTGTTGATGACACCAAAATGGATGGAGAGGTGGACACAGACAGGAAAGCCATCTTACAGAGAGATTTGGAGAGGCTGGAACAGTGGGTTAGCAAGAAAAAAGACAAGTGCAAAGTCCTGAACCTGGGACAGAATAACCAAAGAGCCCAGTACACAACGGGATTCATGTGACTGGGGAGCAGCCTTGCTGAGAGGGACGTGGGGTCCTGGTAAACAACATAACTGAACTGGAGTCAGCAGTATGCTGCTGCATCAACAAAGATAAGTTGGATCCTGGGCTGCATCTGTGGGGGAAATATTAGCAGAGAAAAAGACATGATCATCTCACTGTACTCCGCACTTGTCAGGCTGCATCTGGAGTACTGTGTCTAGTTCTGGTCCTCACAATTCAAGAAAGATGTGGACAGACTGGAGAGGGTCCAAAGGTGGACCATGAAGATGATCAAAGAGCTGGAGGTGTGAGGAAAGACTGAAGGAGTTAGGGTTTTTTCTCCCTGGAGAAGAGAAGGCTCAGGATGGACCTCATCACAGTATTCCAATACTTGAAAGCACAGCTACAGAGAGGACAGAGGCTCTCTCTTCACTAGGAGTCACATGGAGAAGACAAGGGGGAATAGGTACAAGTCACACTAGGATAGGTTTCATCTCAGCGTAAGAAAGACATTTTTTACAGTAAGAACAATCATTCACTGGGACAACCTCCTTGGGGATGTGATAGAGTCCCCGTCACTGGAGGTTTTCAAAATGTGATTGGACAGCATGCTAGATAATCTCATCTAGGCTCCCTTTCCCATGAAAGGTTGGACCACATGATCTTTCAAGGACTCTTCCAACTTTGGCTGTCCTATAATTCTATGAATCTATGCTATTTGCTACTATAAATTGTAATTGTGTTTTTATAATCTAATTTATACCAATTTTTATAGTTTTTGGATCTAAACCAACTTGGACTTTATCTGCTGTCTCCATGTGATGCTTTTACAAACTTGAAGGAAAAGTCAGTGTAGTTCTATTACTTAAGCAAATTTTATTTTACTGTGGAGAATCATTTTATATAGTTATAATCATTTTTTAAAAAAAATGCATTACTATTATAATATTCCACTGAAAAACCACAGCCACAGAAGATAAACATGCTTTCTTTTGTTTGAGAATTTAAATCAATTTAATAGCACTGTTGTGCTGGTTTTGGCTAGGGTAGAGTTCATTTTCTTCATAGTAGCTAGTATGGGTCTGTGTTTGGATGGCTATCAAAAAGTGTTAATAATGCAGGGATGTTTTTGTTATTACTGAGCAGTGTTTACACAGAAACAAGGCCTTTTCTGCTTCTCACACCACCCCACCAGCGAGTAGGTTGGGGGTGCAAAAGGAATTGGGAGGGGACAGAGATGGGACAGGCCTTTATCCAAGTCACAAACAGAATCTCTGAGCAAATCTAGTTTTAAGTCAAACATGGAAAGGAAAGAAATAAAGTGGACAGTCCTTGCTTAAGTTTCTCCCATTACAAAACGATTCCCTAAAGTGTATTCTAAAGTGTATTTGTACTTTAACCCTGGAACAACAGTGGCTTTGATTTTATTTTTTTTTAAGACATCTCTTTTACAGCTTTTATTTTGTAGTGACTTGCTTTCACCTCACTATCAAATGACAACCAGTATTCCAGTCAATTAAGTAACTTGTCTTAAAAAAATTCTTCTTTAGTCCAAGCTACACTCAACTATGACATAATTCACTTCTCTAACTAGGGTGAGTTAAAAAAACATGAAACATAAAGGTCAACTAACCATCCACTTTACTGCTTCCAGTGTACATCCACATCTTTTCCAGCTTCTTTTCCTTTCTCTATTAACTGTACACAGCTATTAACCATGCATGGACAAATTTAATTACTGTATGAAATCACTGTCTCTTCCTAACTTTGCCTCTAAACATTCTTAATGGATTTCTGTGGCGGTTGTTATAGAAAGCTGATGAAAATTTGCTGGGTTAAAATCACTTCCTATGAAAGTATGACTCTCGTCACCTGCAGTTTCTTACCTAGGATTCTACACACTTACTATCTTGCATGTATTACTTCAAAATTATCTTTCATTTGCATATGAGTGCTCTATGTGTGAAGCAATAAGCCTAGCACATCTAAACATCTCTGCAATGTGTGTAGCAAGTTCCAGCTTCTTTGATTATGACATAAACGGTTATTGTTGGAAATAGAAAGCAAGAAAAAATTCTTCATTCAGTCTGAAATAGCAGCAGCTGAATGTAACCAAAAAAGCATCTAAAATAGGTGACTGCCTGAAAAAAAAATCAGAATTAACTTTAAAATGCCATAAAAAATCACAAATTTTAAACCAAGAAACTTCTAATAGGAAAAATTATAAACTTCTAATAGGAAAAATTATAAACTTCTAATAGGAAAAATTAACAAAAAATGGATGGAAAAAAATACTTTAGGATACTCAAAATATGCATGGTTTGATTCCAGACTGGATGCAAACAAATGTCACAATACCAAAATATCCCTGTAAAATGGAAATGCTGAGTTTCAAAATGTGAAGAAAAGAAAAAGGCTGCAAGACATTGTACTGATTTACTGCTTCTAGGAAACCTTTGCCAACAGGGTCTCTATGGATCCCAGTCTTCTTTTTCATGAAGTAACAACTGAAAGTATGAATACTTTCTGCCCTTTCTCTGAAGTCTAGCATCTTTATGCTTGTGTTAAGAATAGGAGAATAAACTACTGATTCAGCCAAATAGAGGCTCCATCTGCCCAGATCAATAGGAAAAAAACTACAGTGCTTTTCTTAGGAAAATTATGCAATGTTTTCTCTGTGTATTTTGTTCTCATCAATGATTATTTAATTTCCTTTCCTCTGTTTTTGGACAGCTTTACCTAGGTCATTCCTGATAATACAATGCAAGATGACTTGAAGACTTAACGGTTAACTGAATGAGCCTTTGGGCTAAATTAACTCATCACCATCCACCCGTATCAGATGAACATAATAGCATTTCCTTCCAGCATTTAGTTCCTGTTAATTTCTCTTCATAATACACTCAATATATAAAGAATTACTTTCTAGAAAGTTTTGAGCAACGCAGCTAACTCTGATGTCGTGGAAAGTAATCTCTCTCATACAAATAAGATCACAGAATCATACAATGATCTAGATTGCAAGGGACCTTTAAGGATCACACAGTCCAACACCACTGCCATGGGCAGGGAAATCTTTTGCTGCGTTGCTCAAAGCCCCATCCAACCTGAACTGAACACTTTCAATGATGGGACAGCAGGCATCAACCAGGCAAAAAAATTTCATGACCAAAGATGTTGGGTTTTTTTACCTTTTATTGTAAGTGGAACTTTATTAATAATTGTCTTTTCAAATATCTAACGATTGCTTATTTTGCTATGAGAATTGTAATAAAATAGTTGTCATTTTAGATAACATTTATTTACTCCTAGTAATATGATTTAAGGAGCCAAAACACTTGGTAAAATTTTGCTGTTGAGAATGTAAAAGTCATTCTCTAGACACTCATTTCTAAGAATGAGTACACTATTCTCTGTTTATAAATAATAGAACAAGGTTTAAGAAAACATAGACTTTGGAATTAGGGGTTTAGCAGTTGTTTATGCACAGAACAAATAGACTAAAGAGGTATACATAACAAGGTCTTTATATCTTCCTACACTAAACTAATAATGGCTACTGGGAGAAGGAATTTTTTTGTTTAAACTCTGGCTTCAGTATGTAAAAAAAAAAACCTCTCATGCTTCATATCCGGAAATGGTCTGAATGAAACAATGAAAACACTTATAGTCTGTTTCCTTCTTTTTTAATAATTTAAACTGTAAGCCTAATACTAAAACACATTGTGGTCTGTACACTAAATATTCAAACATATACCTCTTTGTTCTAAAATCAATAGGAAAATCGCCCTCAAGAAAGAGTATTTGTAGGCAAGAGTACACTAATTCTTCCAAACCTCACCAGTTTCTTTAAATTACACTCATCAAAATCTCACATAGAAGGCTATGCAACCAATTAGCTAAATTCACCTGCCTTCTTTATGCTGGCTTCCATACCAGTAAGTTTGTCTGCAAGAAAAGCATGAAGATAGAATTGTACAGGTTTTTATTCAAGTAAAAATGGTCTCACTACAAATGCAAACAAAAATGAGGAATCAGTGTTAAAAAAAGATCTGACTTGTCTCCAGTTAATGTTTGCAGAGACCTATAGCAAACATTTGACAAATAAAAAGGTGAATTGCTTCAGTGAGGTCCTTCCAAGTACCACAGTCTGTATTAATTAACCGTTGTCTGTTGTCTAGTCTACTTTGGTGGCCTGTGATTCACTTCAGAAGCGTCACTGGGTATGTTGCCGCGGAGTGGTTGAGACAAAGGAAATTAGCCTAAACACTGGGATCAGATTTCTGTCTACCTGTTTGATTTCATTCATATAGGACACAACACTCCAGAATTAACAATCCCTTTTCACCCTTGCAATATACAGATGGAAATTCTTCTGCTTTCTATGCAAGAAGGGAAAATCAAAAATATTTTTAAAAAAGTCTCAGAAAAATGTGCCTGCTATATCATCGCAGAAAACTGATGTTGCTTTCTTACATTTTCCTTTTTTTTTTTTTTTTTCTCCCCCCAGTGCTGACTCCAGATTAAAAGGAAGCCCTGAGAGCAGCTGGGATGGAAATGGCTGTGGGAAGACTTAACTCAGTCTCTCAACTTGTGAGAAGGGAGCAGAAGCTGAAGCAACTTCTATTTCATTCACTGGAGAGGAACTCTGGTGCTTCAAAAAGACCAAGGTAAAAATATAAATTATGGTGTGCCACTAGTCTCTGCTGAGATGTAACTCACTTGCCAAGCCACTCATGCTCAGGACTCCAGTTCTTAAGTTTTGTCAGAAAATACACAAATTTGCATCAGACTTTTGAGTCTGGTTAAACTGTCACACAGCTACTTATTGTGACTCCTAAAACTAGAAAAGATGTTTAAAATGCAGAAATCCAAAGCAGACCTACACAATGAGAGCAAAATACTAACAAGATGTATGTAAAGTGAATACATTAATGACTTTAGAAGGAGAAAGTGTTAAAGAAGTATTAAAGTGTTAGTGTAATATTGGGATCCATTCATTTCTCAAAGAATCCTCTCTATGCTTCCAGTTTTGTATGAAAAGAACCAAGCCATATAAGCTTTTCCTTCCATATTTATGTGGTGGGTTTTGTTGTTGTTGTTTTTTTTTTAATTTTCTCCTATGGAAGTCACCATGGGACACTCAAAGACATGCAAAAAAGAGCTTAGAGTTTCAAAAATGTCCTTCAAAATGCCGTAATTAAGTGTATTACTGATTCCCCCACTTGGCTTAATCATCTATACTCTGATGTTCTTTTCTGTCTGCATCTGTAAGCTATTAGCATTACTGCAAATTACATGCTGAAATAAGTGCTTGGAAAGTTCTAACTACACTTTCTCTGGGAACTTAGAAGGAAAAAGTAGTCACTGCCATGTTTCCTTAAATTCAGATGTATTTAACACATCAGGGGGGAGAAGCAGATGATTTTAGATGTGCATTAATTATACAGATTAAATACAGTTGAGTAGATGTGTCCCTGATGTTATTCAGTGTTTTACTCTTATTACATCATATTGACAACAAAGTCATCATTCATTAAGTTAATATATAGGGAAGAGAAAAAATTACTCAAAAAATCCAGAAATACACATACAGAAATAAACCTTTCTAGAACTTCACTGTCAGAGATTAGACCAACCAGGCAGTATATTTTTAAGAATTCTGTTTCACTTAGCTGTGCTGAAAATAAGTAATAAGCCTGTTGTTGGATGTACAAAAAAAAAAAAAAAAGAAGTTATTGGTTAGCACTTCTGAACTGACATCTCATATAAGCTATGATCAGGGGTTATAAATTATCAAGAAAGAAATAAGGAACATGAGGATACATGACAACTGCAGACAGGATTTTTACAGAAGAAACATTAGTGTTACTTCAGGAAAACTACAAAAGGATGGACTAACGCAGGAATTAGAACCATAAGTCTCCTAAACACCACTTTAAAGGCTGAAGTTGAAAGCCCAGATTCACCCTTCTGCTTCCTGACAATGGCACAGCTCATACTTTCACAGCATCAGAGTCCCCTAGACAACAAATGTTGCTCCTGGGTAAATTCTAACATCTCACTTTAAACAGCACCTATTTCATCCTAAGTCCCATGACAAAATATGCATTTTTCCAGCCCTTTGGCTGAAAGAGTTTATTGATTTATATGTTCACAAATATTTACTTATCTTTCAGATTCCCCATTTTGATTTTTTCCATCATTCAGTGGTACCAGGCAAGGAAAGACTTCTGTTCAGCTGCCACATCTGTATCCTTTAATTTTGTCTTCCCATTCGACATTCATATTGGTTCATGCTCATCTATTTTGGAATGAAACAATTTTGTGAGGAGGAAATAAGGGCAACCCTCTGTGTCCTCTTCAGGCAACATCCCTAGTACCCAGACCAAGTGGTTACAAATGGTTTATGTTCTCACTATTCAATATTCTTCGCCTCTAGAAAAGACCAGCTAATTCCATCCTACATTGTACTTAACACAGGGGCTCCTTTGGCCCCCATGTAGTGTTCTTGCAACTTCAAAAAAATACTGTGTACGTGAGTGTGTGTGCCTGTGAGAGTGCATAAGTGTGCGCACAAAGTGCAGGATGAGTTCCACGTGTCTGAAATGAGTGGGGGCAGTGTTGCATGGTATGGAATTACAGATGTATGCAGGGCCTGAGCAGAGGACATTGAGCATACAAAGCTTGCTGTGACTGAACTGACAGACCACAACAGAGCGTGGGAGTATTTTATGATACAGTCTTGCCTTTCTCCCCTGTGGGAGAGGGCACTGGAAGAAACAATACTCACATGGGGCAGCTGGGTGTGCTTTTGGAGAGCACAAGATAATTCACAGCAAAATGGAAAAGAAACAAAAAAGCTTTGCACAGAAGGAAATGTACCTTTGGAGAATGTGGGCGGTTGGGGAATAGGGATCTGTAACCAAATGGATGAGCTAAATTATAATAATTACATATATTCTTAGTATTTTCCTCGCCTGGAACAGTCCAGCACCAGGAGTTTAGGGTATTCTCTGGGCTAGAAATATTTGAATCCAACGGAGGAGGGAACTGGCACTGCTGCTTGGCTTTCGAAAGCAATGTATGCACAGTATGTAGTTTCATGAAACAGTTTAGATTAGTGAAGCCCATGTTTCTTAAGTGTGAAGTCTTTATGCCCTAGGAGGGCTAGGTTTTAACATACACCAGTGAAATTAGTGTTTCTTCTGACTACTTCATGCAGCTCCCTCTTCAAGCCAGTTACTCTGACAGAGGCACAGCTCTAAGCACACAGTGGGGCTTCACTGCCTATTGCAGGTATAAGGGTCTTGCTGCAATGGCAAAATATGCAGGGCTTTATTCTTGCTCATTGCTTACAAGCTGTCTATAGAAGCAAGAACTAGATGACTGTTTTCTGTCACAAGCTGTTAAAGAGGCAGAGATTAATTAAATCCAATAAGGTATTCCTTTCCTGGTGACCATATACAGCTCATTCTGTCATAATCAGCCAGGAACAACAAAATAATAGACCAAAACTACCTCCACCTGGTGTTTCTCACCAAGCCAATGACAGAATTATATTTTACACTAAAAAAATAATAAAAATAAATCTATTATGTTTCTAATAAAGAAATAATGTACAACCTAGACCACAGAGTAGTTAACCTAGGGAAAACCAAATTTGTTTCATGGATCTTTTCTTTCATCTAACTTAAATAGTATAAATTTTGACCTTAAAACACGTATACTGCTCTATATACAATAACCATACATCAAGAAATACAAAATTGCTATTGACAGGACAAAGCTGGGTGACTGTTAGTATCTCTGTTTTCTCCTCCCTTTTATAATTAGAAAATACTTTCTAGAATAACAATACATGAAGCAATGACTGTTATAGCACATGAAAGTAATGTTCTCCCCAGGCTGCTGATTTTTTTTTTTTTCCCCCCAAGTGTGAATGTTAAGTTTTTGCATGTGGGTCAGAAACTCTTTGTTCCCAGGAAGATAAACATTAACAGCACATAGATTTGGAAGGGTTTCTAATATTAACATAAAAAAAAAAGGGGGAAAAAAAAAAAAAGCTGTACATTTAAATGGGCTCCTACAACTTAAAAGTACTCAGGTATAAGAGGTGATTTTGTGTCTAAGATCAAAGTAGGAGAAGCAGAATTTAAACCTCCAGGAAAGAGAACATTGGCTAAAGTGATCAAGAAGTGTAAGTGATTCATTAAGTATAATTGGGCTGATGCTACTCCTTAAGGACTTGTCTTAGCAGCAGTTCCAACTCGTCAGGAGTCCACACTAGTACATTTATCTGTAGGATCAGAATACAAATTACTCTCTATACGTTAAGATCATCATCAGCATCACCTGGCACTTTTAGTGGGTATCCAGCACTCACTATATTAGAGGATGTTCCTTCTCAACAACTGACTGCATTTTTCCTGATGAAAATATTCAGGTACGATATAAGAAAGAACGCAGAATAAGGTGCTTATTTGATGCTGGTAAGTAGAGAAATTTCCAGAGCTATTTACTTCAACAGACTTTCAATCAACTGTTTACAATCTGTCATTTTGCTTTGTATATCTGGACATACATTTCCACATTGAGTAACACATGTATCCACACACATATGCACACACACACACCACGCATCATGTTGCTTAAAAAGGAGTAATAGGGCCTATTCCTCTCCAGAATTTCAACTGACTTTACAAAAATTGACTGATAAAAGCTGGTGGATTCACGAGGATAAACCTTCACATTTTGTTGTTCCTATACTCATTTCAGCACACTTTCCCTCTATTTTCTATTTCCTTAGATCAGACTGCTGGTCTCTGCTTGAGGATGGGTCACCTTCATCATAAAGCTGAAGGGAAATCTGTGAGAAGCCTATCGGGATTGCTTTTAGCCAAGAAGAACCATTGCATTACTTTCAGCTCTGAAAGTCTACAGATCTGTTTCCGTCACAACAGAACAGCAGCTCTGTCAACAGCAAACCACATTCTTCAGCACAGGGAGTGTTTCCTCCTCTTTATGTCAGGGGACATGGCATTTTCAAGCTTCTTTCTAGCCCCAGCAATATCACAAGGGTTCAGGTGCAACCCTTAGGGAAATGTGTTTTAGGTTAAACAAACACACATTCCTGGATGCTTTCTCACCTTATGTTTTTGAATAGTCTCTTGGAAAGGCAAAGCCATATCTAGTCTGTCTGCTTTGTTTTTGTTTATTATGGTGCTCAGAGTTTTCCTCTGAAAAAAAAGTAAACTACTCACAAGGAGGATTTTAAAAATATTTGTCTTCTTCAGCTCCTCTCTTTCTTTCTTACAATGTTTTGGCAATAGTTTTCCTTGTTTGTTGCTCCATTTATTGTTTCCTGAGAGGTTCTTATCTACATGGCCTCATTTAAAAAAAAAATGTAAGCATTTAGAGCCACTGTTGGTTTCAAATATTTCTTTAGAAAGTGGGTCAACTAGTCTGTGTCCTTTCTCCCCAAATCCTGAGCTATTCCTTATGACAGAATGAATTATAATTCCTAAGGAAACATCTGCATGCCAAAAGCTGCCGCAATTCGGCCCTATTTATTTTCCTGTCTGAAAAATCAGGGAAGCCTACTACAAATGAAAAGAAACCTCATTAATATATCTGCTAATTATATTTTAGAAATAATTATCCAAGTGGAAAGTTCAAGTGTTTTTTGGTGAAAAGAAATAGTAGATCATTGAACCTTCAAATGGTTGTGAAAGAAAATTTAATGTGGTCAAGGCAACTAAACTTAAGAATTAATCTGTAATGATTTTGTGAGGAGAGAGGTACAATTGGTGTTGTGCAGTATGGATGAATTCAGTTATTTAGAACAAACCTGCAGCCTGTCAGTGTTGGTCAGTTCCCTCCCAGTCTTAAATAAATTAAATAGGCATGAGTGGGAGGCTGTAAAACTTGACCAAGTGTTACCAACAAGAGGTTTGATTTGGATAATAAACAAGTGGATAGGAACTGAGCCAGAGGGGAACAGTGTAAATTCTATAGGGGAAAAAAAAAAAAAAGAAAAAAATCTTTTCTTGCTGGTTTATTTCTCTTTGTGTTAGATAACTGGGAGATTTTTTTTTCTTTATTCAGTTTGCTAGGGAAAGGTCAGAACGTTATTTTAGGTTAAGTGAATGGGACAAGTTAATCCTTAGGGTTGTAGGTTGTATAGTAAAATAGGTTCGTTTATTCTTCAATATGACAGAAAGCATGAGTTATTGCTTTCTTTCCAAATATTTTAGGGCATAAATCAGTAGGAACAGAAAGAATGAGACCTGATGTCTACAATCAGTGATGCAGAACATTAACACAAAAGCTAATCACATGAACAAAAAAAATCATTGTAATATTCCATTTTCTGTACTGAATCAGTGAAGGAGAAACTGTCTGGTGTGCAGAGTAGCTCCTTTTTACCTGCTTCTTTTCCTATGGACTGGAGGATTGTGTATTTTTTAATATATTTGATACCGTTGACAGGACAACCAGTGAAGTCTGGTGTTTGTTCAGTGTCATCATTTAGTTTTCTGCAAAACAGCAAAATTGTTATCAATGTCCTCATATTTGCAAAGAACATACGTAAAATTAGTTTTTGTGGAAGTCTAGAAAACATATCTCTTTCTGTCCTGTCTTTAGTCCTGGCGTATATTCTTGGAGTCTTCTGAGCACTTCACATTTATCCTGGTGCAGGGCTGCCTAGACTTGCTTAACTCCCTAAGCTGTTATTTTTCTTGAAGAAAGATGAGCTGCATAACCCTGAGTAACACAAACATTTCTGTTACACTGATTTCATTCAGTGGTTTTCTTTAAGATTTCATTTCAAAGGACAATCCGCATCTTAAGAGGATCACGGAATTTTGAAGGATCTCAAGTATACATTTAAAAATGAAAAATATTGAATAGCTATGTAGCCTAACCAGAAAAAGCCATAGGTTCATGCTGTTTCAAACTCTAGCTGGAAAAGAAGAGCACTCCAAGACGAAAAGGTTTTGAATTTAAGTGGTTAGAAGTGTTCCCTGAGCCTGCAGTGCTGCAATCAAAGCTTCTGTCTGGGCCCCAGGGAACTTCCCCTTGTCCTGTTGCAAAGGCGAAGGGTAGACCCAGTTCTCCTGGTTGATCTGCCCTGGATGCACTGAACCCAAAAGCATTTTATTTTTGGGGAGGAAGCTCTGGGAAGTCTGACTGCTTAGGGCAGAAGAGCTGCTCAGCTGGGATAGATGTGATTACCTGTGCTCCAGGTACCCCGTGCTCAGTCTGGGTGTCCCTGCGAAGGTCAGCCGAGATGGAAGAAGGCAGTTCAGGCTGATTTAAACTCTTGACCTTTCTATTGATGCTGAATGCTCACAAACTTTCCAATTACAGAGTAAGTTTGTGTACATATTGAGATATGTGTATGTGTACACTGTATATGTATATATACACAACAGCTGTACTTCTTGGACACTATATTTGTGGGTCATGATCTTCCCAATAGCAAATGAACTTTAGTCTTATTAATCTTATTCCCTGAGTTCCTGCCAGAGGGAGAAGACTTCTACATGAGTATTTCTTGATATTTGAGTGAAAGATCTTTCCTGCTGCTGGTCTTTTGTAGTAACAGGGATAGTAAAACCTTTCCTATCTGTAAAAATCTAACAACTTCTTTATGATTACTATGCCTGTAATTTCTTAGAAATTCCCTGATGAAGACATTGATTTGTTTCTGGACTTCTACTTTCTAATATGTAAGATTTGGGGAATGTTTTTCAGTGGAAAATTTTTTCACAAGGCTTTTTCTGTAGTTATTGCCTTTCAACCCCTTCCCCGTTGATACATGAAGATACACTGCTCAAAAATACTTGTCTAGTCCTGGAATGAAGCACCTAAACATAACAGGACAGTGTGAACTAATTATTTGTGGGAGAATGACACCTTTGTTTTTTATTCAAGTGTAACCTCTATAATGAAAAATTTATTAATTGAGGAACTAGAAGTCCAGGAGGCACTGGAGATAAAAAACAAGTGACTTTATAAATCTCTGTGGATGTGACTGCTGTAATAATCCTCCAGAACTGAACTGAAGTAACTTCTCCATTTAAATGGCTTGGTTTAATGGAATAGGAATTGTTATGGCCAAGAGTGCCAAGCTGAAGGAGGTTTGGAGGGCATCCCTCCAGGACAAGAATAATATTGATGATTAAAATAGATTGTGATAGAAGCTAGAAATTACTTAGTAAAATATATAGGCCCGTGGGCTAAGAGTAAGTGTGGTATTATTCAGTTATCAGATTAATATCTGAAATATCATCTATTTTTGAACTGTATTCTATTTGGCAGGGAGTGGGTAAATGATTAAGTAGATCTTTACCATTGCTAATGGCTCTTGCCCTGTGATTTATATATTCAAAGAAGAGAAGCATGTCCTAGCATGAGGGACACAGAGAAAATATGTGAATAAAGAGGAAAGCCTGAAACTGGAGAGCGTGAGTTACTTCAGTTTCCTCATTCAGGGACTGATGGATTTTTGAAGCCAGAATGATCATCTAGCCTGACCTCCGTAATATTACAGGCTATAAGATTTCACCTTGTTACCCCAGCTCTAAGCCAAATTTATCATACTAAGGAGATTAAAAAGTAGGAGTCATATTTTCAAAGATATTTAGGTATTTAAAAGATGGAGATAAAAATATCTGTACAGATTACATGTTTCTCATTGATTTAATGATAGGTTGACATCCAATGATTTTACACTGCTTTTGAAAACCTGAGTAGAACTCTCTGAGTATTTTAAATGTCATTAAAATTCTGGTCATATAGACATGGTCATATATACAAATCAAAGTACTTTATACTTTTCTAAACATAATTCATGGGACAAGATAGCAATGCTCTTGGGAAGAGGCATGTTCATCCCCTTATGACTTCACTTGGTAATGGGGAACTAACATTTCTTCATTTTTGGATGGCAATTTATTTTCCTAACTCAGACATTTCTCAAGTGAATACTGAAGTTATTATCTAAGGATGTGGAAGTGTCCACCATTCTAAGCACCAATCCTGAAAAGTGCCGAAATCTTATAATGCAATTTAATTCTAAAAAAGCATTATATATGAGGAAAAGGTATCAGACTTGTCTATAAGAAACATAGTTCAAGAAGGCCAAGTGTAGTGTCCTGCACCTGGGGAGGAATAATGCCATGCACCAGTACAGGCTGGAGGTTGACCAGCTGGAAAGCAGTTCTGCAGAGAGGGACCTGGGGGACAGCAAGTTTATCATGAGTCAGCAATGTGCCCTGTGGCCAAGGAGGCCAATGGTATCCTGGGGTGCATCAAAAAGCATGGCCAGCAGATTGAGGGAGGTTATCCTCCCCCTCTGCCCTAGTGAGGCCATATCTGCAGTACTGTGTCCAGTTCTGGGCTCCCCAGTTCAAGACAGACAGGGAACTACTGGAGAGAGGCCAACAGAGGGCTATGAGGATGATCAAGGGAATGGAGCACCTCTCTTATGAGGAAAGGTTAAAAGACCTGGGTCTGTTCAGCCTGGAGAGGAGAACACTGAGAAGGGATCTCATCTATGCTGATACATATTCAAAAGTCAGGTCAAGAGCATGGAGCCAGCAGCAGCCAGTGGTGTCCAGCAACAAGTCAAGGGTCAATAGGCACAAACTGGAACACAGGAAATTCCATCTCAATGTGAGCAAAAACTTTACTTTGAGGATGCCAGAACACCAGAATGGGATGCCCAGAGAGGTTCTAGATTCTCCATCTCTGGAGATATTCAAAACCCACCAGGATGTGTTCCTGTCTAACCTGTAACTGGTGAATGCGCTTTGGCAGTGGGGTTGGACTAGATGATCTCCAAAGGTCCCTTCCAACCCTTAGCATGCTCTGATTATCAGATTTTAGGTACCATTGTTGATGGCCTTTGAACAGAAGTTAAGACAAGCCTCCAATGTATGACCATGAAAAGTTCTGTATATAATGACCTGGGAAATTATGTATGATAGAAAAAAGTGTATTAAGTTCTAGAGAGCTTTCGAGATCTTCTAGGTAAAAATTTTGAAAAAGTTCAGTAACAATCCACAAATTGTTTTACTTTAGCTTTTTTTTTTTTAATTTCATATTTTTTTCTTCTTTTTGCTGTTGAGCAGAAGGTAAGTAGGAGTAAAATTACAAAACACTTAGAAATATTTTATAATTTTTTCTATGGAAAAGAAAAATGTTAGAGAAACAGAAAAATCAGCACCAAAAAAAAATACATTTTATCTCCCTCTCGCTTGAAATTCCTTAACATGCATTTCACTACTGCATCACACCATCTCATAAAAAAGGCTGAGCAAAGTATATATTTCATTAAATACTTACGAATTTCTTAATAAACCTTTTTCAGTTTGCAGGTGTGAGTGTAATGGAAACAGAGTACTTCAAACTGTTGCATACATTTGAGGGAAATCTGAATTTAAAAATAAGTCTGAGTATCTGTACTGTGTAAATGATATTTCTCTAATCTATGATGGGAGAAGAGCAGCAGGTACCCTTAACTTCAATTTTAGTGACGTTTTCAACACTGTCTCCCCTAATACTCATGTATCCACGTTAGGACATTACGGGCTGGATGAGCATACAATGCGTAAAAAAACATGGTTGCATGGTCAGACGCAGAGGGTCACCGTCCACCAGAAGCTGGTAATAAACTGGATAACTGCAGAAGCTTCTACTGGGACCTCTCTTAGTTAATACATTTATCAATGACCCGTAGGAGATAATGGAATGCACACTTCCCAAGTGTACAGATGACACCAAATTAGGTGGGAACCTGTTGATACTCTTTGATAGTAGGGTTCCATCCAGAGGGACTGAGCAGCCACATCTGACCTCAGAGCTGGCCCTGCTGTGAGCAGGAGGTGGGACTAGAATCCCCATGAGGTCCTGTCTGAACCTGGATTTCTTGCGATTCTGTGAAACATTAGGCAATAATGATGATGTTTCAGCTCCTCCCCACCCATCAGTAAATGTGTAAGGAGAAAGACCAATTCCTTAAATATCTCAAAGAAGCAAAAAGACAGCAGGAGTGGATGAATTTCCAATTTCACAAGCTGTCTTTAACTAGCTATAAAAGCTGAGAAGTTTAATTTATAAACATTTTGAAGTCTGCCACCCTGGCATCTGCCAGGTTGGAGGGTCAGTCTTGTCCTGGTCCCAGGCAGCGATGAGCTGCTCTCCTATTTGTCCGGGTCCCAGGCAGCGATGAGCTTCTCTCCTAGGGCAGTCTGTAAGATTTTGTTTCATTCCATAATACATCAAGATGAGCGGTCATTGTTACCCCCTGTACTGGCAGAGCTGGGAGCGGGCGGGGGAGAAGCTTGCAGAGGCTGGACCCAGAAGGTGTGGGGGCGTCGCCCCCGAAGTTCCTGCCTGCAGTGCTTTTTTTGCAGGCAGCTCGGGTTTTTTCTCTCTCCTCAGTGAGGTCTTTGTCTGGACCTCTTGTCGTGTGATTAGCAGACAAGTAGCATCTTTTGTCAGGCAGATTGCTCTGGGAAGGGGCAGCTGAAGGTTTTTTTTCCCCCTGCTCTTGGCTCCCAGGCTGAGAGAAGGGGTTTTTCTCCTCAGGGCTTTGGATTTATTTTTACCTTTCTTTCCTGCAACCCAGCTGTGTCTGCCCACAGGTGGTGAGATCCTGTAGAATTTGTTCTATTTTTCTGTTCTTTTAATTACTTATGAATTACATTGTTAGTAACTCCATAAGTTTCATTTATATAATTAAATAGTTTTTATCTCAACTTCTACGAGCCTCCCTTTTTTTTCCTCTGTCCCTTCCTCACGGGGAGGGTGGGCAGTGGAGTGGTAGAGCAACTGGTGGTGCTTAATTGACCGAAAGGGCTAAACCCCGACAAGACTGAAGGCTAAGAAATTCATATCTTGAGGAAAAATCAGCTTAAGTGGGCATATCACACCATTCAGAGAGTTACTCCTAAAGGAAGCTGATATGGGGAAGGTTCATTTTGCTTCTCACCTACTGCAGCAGTTGTTCCCATCTATTGATAATTCAGTCAAGCATTTCTTCTCTTTATTAACTTTAATTATGATCTCTTAAATGACCACAAAACCCATGCTGGCATTATTTCTGAAAAAGTTTCACATATACAGGACTGCAAATATTTTTTACCTGGATTTCCTTTTAGACCACTAATTCCCTGAGATATTTTTTCTCCATCTCATTAAATAAATCTTTCTTCAAATGTAATTAGACTGGTTTAAACTGTTTTTATTTTTACAAAAAAGGATGTAATAAATCTTTCTGTTTCTGAACAGCTATATCAGGCGTGTGGTTACCCACCTTCATAGGATAAGTATCAGACGAACAATAACTTCTGAGTCCCTCAGAAGATGTCGTAAAAAAATCTGGAGTAAATGTTGTTACCAACTAAATGTTTCCTACTGCTAAAATTGTACTTTAAGTAGTCTGGCACTCATTTTTTTGTCTACCTGGCCAACCCAACTCAAGTACAGCTGGAGACTAGTGACTCTTTCAGGCACTTACACATGACTTGGTATCTAGTATCATTACATCACCATTTTAATTTTATTGTCTTTTAGAGCAACATGTATGTAAGCACTTACCTTTTCTTAAAACAATGAGAACCAACTGCAACAAGCATAAAAAGAACACATTGTTTTACAGACCTTATGCCTTATTGCTAAATTAATTAGCTCCCATTTACCCACAGACACAGCTTGATGGATATATTCTGTTCTTTATTATGTCAATTTTCACCCTGCAACATGGTGCTCGCTAAGATTATCTGATCTGTTGTGGATGACAATGCTGCTCAGTGGTCATATTCAGCAATATGTAAGGCTTACTGGAGCTGGTCTGTGCCAGCTCTTCTCGACTTGTACTTCTCTGAGGCTAAGGACAAGACTATAATTATTAATAGGGCCCTGAAAATTGGTCCAAAATGACCTCTGTAGAGGGAAGGAAGAGCTAGAAGTCATCAATAAACAGGTCCAAAGGTAATTCTTCAAAAGTCTTAGTTTTACCTATCAGTATTAAAAAAGCCAGCATATTAAAATGCATATATTTTCCTTTTGTTTGCATAAGCAAAAAGACACTGGGGAAAAAGACTCATTGGACTTTGCTGAAGACAGAAAAGGCATGGCCGTCTTCACTGATTTTAATTTTCACATTCCTGTTGTATTAGATATTAATTAAAGAAAAAGAAATATAATTGGAAAAAAAAATTGTGGCTGCTTACAAGTCTTACATATAACCCCAATCCTACTTAATCGAGTATTAACTAAAATAGAGGTGAAATAGTAGTTAGATAATGTGGCATTGTTGGTGAGCAGGGTACTCCTGTTAGAATGGAGAACTGTACTGCAAACCGTGAAGAACTGACTGTAACTGCCAAGACTGGAGAAGAACTAGGTGAAAAGTAATTCCAGCAGAGGGAGGTCACAACCACCTACCCAAATGATACTACCTACTCAAAATGAAACAATGGAAGAGGTAGACAGTGAGCACACTAATTTACATGAGAAGCAAGGAAAGGAAAACAAGTCACCAAAGAGAATAATAATGAACATGCATTAGTCAATTGAATATGTAATAGTACGTTTGTACAAATGTGGAAATTCCTTGAGCTAAAATGTGCTGTCTAGGGACAGGCGTGCATTCACGTGCATCTCTAGTCTGTATGTTATTGGCTTGCACACTGATGTGGGACAACATTCTCGTGTTCAGAGAAATCTAGTACCACTAGTAACATCCAGGAGTCATATATTCTAAAATAAATAAATAAATAATCCCTCTGCAAGCACAATAAATATCTAGTGCTGATCCTGACACTTCTGATTGCTAATAAGGAAAAATTACAATCTGACCAATGGGTACCTAAACCCAAACACTATTATTATAGATATGGGTATTCATTTCTACCATATAGCACAAAAAACCCAGCCTTTTATCTGTCTCCACTTCTTTTCTGACAGATCCACTTTCTTGAAAAATGGGAGTGCATTATTTACTGTGTAATTCACAAAAACAAACTTCACACTAATATGTAGCCATTTCATGCGCTGTAAGACTAGTGGCAAACTGGAGGTATTTCCATTTCTTTTCTTAGTGCAAATACCATGACCTTAAATGAGAGAAAAAAGCCTTATATTGCTTTTTCAGTGTGACACTCAGCCTCTCACATAGTCACACAGAAGAGGTCCCATTCACACATACATAACTCTCTCTGATTGCGGTATGATGTCTGCATTCAGAACTGGAATACAAATTCCAACCCAAAGGCAACAAGAATGCCATGCCCTTTCACCACACCATCTCTGGGACTGTCCAGATTAAGTATTTGTATAACTAACCCAGTAAATCCCCTAACACTCCTAAACCTGGATGCTATGAGCCTCTGAACTGCAGCAGAATTGACTCATGATTTTTGTTTACAGACTGTTTTTCCATCATAAATCCTTTCTGAGCAGAATTCAGTATCCAAATGGAGCATATCCATATCTACCAATGCATAGCATTTTATATAAAAAATAAACAGTTACACAGTTTTGTATAATGTTCTGTGAAAGGTAATTTTTTTGGAAACAGGAATCATTAGTAGTAAGAATAGAGTTACTTATACCTGATTGATACTTAAAGAAGACTCTTCAACCAGACATATTCAGTGAAGTTTTTAAAAAATCTTTTCTGTCATATTAGGTGTGAGCAGAATATTCACAGAAAACTTCCTTACTAGAGCTGAAACAACGACACCATACAGTCTTAACTGAGAATTAGTGTTTTCAGGAAATCAAGGGCTTCCTGAATATTAGCATACAGCTGCTAATCACCCTGTAAATTGTTGTCACAACCAGACATAATCCTGCCAGTACACTTCACTTGAAATTACTTCAACTGCTTGCTCATTTTCAATTCCTTGTCAAAGAAAGATGATCATAAATAGATGTAAAAAAAGACAGGCCTAAACCAGAAAATCTCTCAGTTTTCTGAGTAATTTGGGGACTGAGTTTATTCTCAGGCCTTGGGAAATAACAGCTGAACAAATGCAAGGCTTAAGCCTTACAGAACTTAGCTGTTTGCCAGGTACAGTAAAAGCACTTTTCTACTTCTCTCATGACAGACTTTTTAAATCTTAATTAAATTTAAATGACATTCTAATATATAGAAAGAATTCTAAAATATGTACAAAGAGAGAGAGAGAAATTTCTAACATTTAATATTACCACCTTCTCATCCTCCCTCATTGCCCTAGGGAAAAAAATGTGAATCCAATACTACACTTAAATCCTAGCTACCACCTGGGAAATTTAGGAGGCAGATGAGTATTTTCCATTGAAATTCCTATTAGGAATATTGTCAAAGCAAAATAAGTGGAGAACATTATTTGGGAGCACCTGGTGTTATCTTGCATTGCACTTCTTTATAATATTTTGCCTACTAATAGAGTATATTTTTATTTTATGGAACATTTTTCATCTGAGAGAGAAGAAAATGGACGAGAGAGAGGAGTTAAACTGTTTATGGGGGAAAAAAAAACCCAACAAACTTTTTTCATTATTCCTTTTTAAAAAGAGAATGAGTTAATGAGGCAGAGAAATATAGCAAGGCTGTCCCAGATGGTAAGCACTATAGAGAAAAAAGCTCTTACATCATAAGTGGTAGGAGTTTGTTAAGGGTCAGAGAGGAGGTTTATGAGTAAAGGCAGAAATAACATTAGAAAATACTAGATGTGGTTCCCCTTGACTATACACTAGTTTTACTCATTTCCCCTTTGTGACAGTCAGTGCCATCAGGAATGAACATTAAAAACTCATTGGTGCTTCAGGGGTTTCTGCTGGTTGTACTGTTTTTTGGCACTGTGTCCATTAGTATCTGAGCCTGGGGAAACCCATCCAGGAAACGTAAGAATCAACAAAACCCTTCATCTAAAATGCAAATTAACTTGAATGTACCCATTTAAAATTGGTATCAAGACCACGGCAAATAGCTTACAATACCAAAAGTATTTTGCCTCATTTCCTAACAGTTTTCTTAACTAGCGCATTAATTCGAGTAAAATAAGGCATGAATGTTAAGTATAATAACTGTCCTTGAATAAAACTAAGTGGTTACACTTAATTTCAGAATAAAAATGCCTTCTTCCTATTTAGTTTAAACCATTTACTAGTTGTATTATCTGTTACTTGTCCAAATCAAAGCCAGAAAATAGATTTAGCCAAATAAGGTTACGATGATTTTAATCTAGACTGCAGCGTAAGATTCCTTAGGGATTGTCTTAACAATTAAGCTAATCTGGTTTACGTACATAAATGCCTTCCATGTCAAATCTGTGTGTAACAAAGCCCTAAATCAGACTGGTATATTTGATACATTTCTTCATAACATAGCTTCAATGAAACTTGTATTGAAATTTCCAGTCCAATTAATTGACTCAATTGCCTGAAAGAACTGACGTCACAGTTTTTCCTAAACACACAAACAACTCGGAACACTTACTTCACATCTGAAGTAGCAGTCAAGCGACCCATGCAGTAGTACTACTGTATGTAAAGGTAATACCAGAAAGAAGATGAAATCTTATCATAACACACAGGAACTGAATAACTTGTTTCTGTACAGCTTTTGATATTCTTCACAACAATAAGGACTTATATGTATTTTATATATGGGAAAATCAGACATACAGAAATGTCAAGTGAATAACAGAAAACAAAACAAGAAAACAAGATGCAGAGCAATCACTAGAATTGCCCTAAAAGTAATTAAATTTTTCCCTCTAAAATCTAAGTGTTGCAATCTGGTATCTGTCCCAAATTGTCATTAGATTAAGAAAGAGAAGCCTATCCACCAACATTTTTTTTTAAATACTTTGATTTTTTTTGTTGAGTTTTCTTTTTCAAATGTTTTTCTCTTGATTGGCCCCAATACAGAAGGAACTTTAGTTTAAGCATAGTGGACAAAAAGAAAATATTAATTTAATGACAACTTAATTTTTTGTCTTTGATTTATCTAGGTAGAAATGTATTTTCATATTTGAGAAATTACTAAATATTTTTGTTATTATAGTCATAACTCAGTAGTGTTACTTTCTTAACCTTCATTTAAACAAAAGATTTGAATTCTTGAGCACTTTGTTTCAGTCCCAGTGAATCAATAAAAGTATATTAAGAATTATCAACTTGATCTTCTGAGTAGGGATAGGATTCAGGCTGGGACTCAGGCTTGGCTCCTCCAGTAACTCAGTTTAGCTTCACAGCTTCTTGCCATTGTGGAAGAACCACATTTAGGATCCAGATCATAGAACAGTATCAAGGTAACTGGTTTTTTTCAAAGATTTCTTCTGTTTTCATCTGTTTCCCTGTGTTGTCAGTTACACTGCCGTATTATCTCTCCATTTTGACCAAAGTGCTGTATTCACAGAAACTCCTTCTATATCAGTTGACTGGGAAGGTGAATTCTGCTTAATTTATTGCTGGATGCACTAGAAATAATAGAAATATGTCATATGCAATCAAGGTTAAAGCTAGGCTGACATTTCACTAACTTCCTCATACTTGTTGGAAGATGAAAGTTTTCATCTAGACATTTGGCCTCTTTTGGTATCATGGCATGACAAACATTTGATAAGAACAAATATTTAAAGAAAAGGTTCCAAGGCTATCAGGACATGAATACAGCTCCTGTACTGATACATACTGATACATGATAGGGAACCTTTCAAAGCCAGGAAAAAATCATGAAGAAATACACTGTAGCCTCTAAGGAATTTTTTATGCCTCCACTTTATGTTGTAAAAAGTAATACTTCGCCACACTCAACATTGCCAGGAACTATTTTGTCATAAAATTATTTCAAATGTGCAAACAGAAATGGTGAGTCAAAACAAACTAGCAAGACATAAAAGCTACTTTCCAGTGTGCCCTGGTAACAGACAGCAGTGTCTGACTAAAAGATTTTGTCTCATGCAGACTAGAAGTTGAGAAGTAATTGCTATTAAAAAGGCTCTGTAGTCTGCCTGTCTTATAACTATGCATGTAACTAAGAAGCATAGGACTTTTACAGTGCTGAGGATGCGTGTTTGTATCGTAAATAAAAAAAAAACTGTTAACTGAATTTTATAGGAATAAAGCAATTCAACTAAATGCCTTAATTAATGTATCTATTAATTTACTTCTTCATTTAGCTACATGTCTTTTTTGTTGTTTTATTCTCTCTCTGCCACGAATATGTGTTTAGGCAGGCCAAGGATTCAAGAGCGAAACCAGGAGAGGAGGACACATTTTTTGAGGTTGTTCCTTTGGACGTCATAGGCCACTATGCCATAAAATCACGTTCAGAAATCTTCTTGTCTGACAACTTGTCATCTTTCTAGTCCCCATTACTCCCATGGCAAAACCATTGCAAAATTTCACTTCCAAAGAAGGATTTATCAAACGTTTAAAAAAACCTGTAGGTTTTTTCTTTTTTTTTTAATTTTCATTTTTGTTGGTTTTCCAATTTTAAATGGTTTTGTAGTTCTACGTATTTCTCTCTTTTTATAAGTAAGGAACTCTGCCAAATCTTGCTAGTTTTGTACAAAATTGTTGAAAATACATCCTAAAACTTTCCATCCATGTACTTACTATTTCTTTTGATTTGGTTGGTACAGCTAATGTTGGGTTGGTGAAGAACAGGAAATATTTAAGCAGGAGATTTTTTTATACTGCTTTTGGTACTATTAACTATATTTTTCTCATTAGAAATGGATGAAACTACCACTTCTTTCAAGGGAGAGGGGACCATTTTTCAGATACTTACATTTTAAGAAGGACATAGTCCCCGTCCTGAAACTGTGAGCAGCCTAATGAATATCTACTTCTTGGGAAAGGCAATTTGCTTTAGTGAACCAATAACAATCATACTGAATATGTTGCAAAGAATAGGAATATTAGAAGTCCTGATAGAGAATGAAATACCCAGTGGATTTTACCAGAGGTAATTTGTCAATCTGAATGCCTACATGTGGATGTCCAGCATCAATTGCCTTGGTTTTTGGAAAACATTGTACATTAAAAAAAATCAAGCGCTTGGTCTGACCAAAACATTGAAAGAGTCTTCTCATATTTGAAAATCCTGATCCTTGATTTTTGCACAGTATATGCCAAACCTTCTGTGATTGAATCTACCCATAACCAGTCAAAATTTCAATTTATAATTTAAAAAGACCCTTTAAAATGGAAAACATAGAAGTTATTTGGTGATTCATTCTACTTTTTAATGAGGGCTTTGGGATTTGCTGTCTCTCCTTGAAGCTGTTCTGTATTAGAGAGGCCATCTCCGCTGAGGGTACAAGGAGTATTTCTTCAGGTTTTAGCATGTCAAACCAGCTGCCCATGCAAGGCAGGATTCTATACACCAAATGCCTGATTAGAGACTTCCTCTCTTAAGTGGCAGCATGACCCATCCCTAGCTGCTAATAATCATGAAACTTTTTCCTTTCCCCCTAAAAATAATCAGGCAATGTTGAAAAACTTTCTTCAGTATGGTGCTTAAGTTACAAGCTCCTGATAATAAAATAGTAAGCCTTAGAGTTTTGAAAGCACTCTAAAATTATTACTTTAAGGCACTCTATGATATATTAAACCTAGGATAAGATGTGAAGACTCAGCACAATAGTATGCTAGAGAAGGTAAAGAACATGCTCTGCTGCCTGTTACTGCAAGTTTAAATCATACTCCAGTGTCTTATGCATCAGATTTGGGAAAAATACAAAGTATATATTTATTGTTGTTGTTCTTCTCAAAGCATTATTGTCCTCCTTCTTTTCTGACTGAATTTAGAAGTCCCACTTTCTTCCCCCAAAGTAAAACTAAACCTTTGTTGAGCTAAAAATATTTCCTTCTAATTTAGTATTTTAGCTTCAGATTAAGTATGTTAAGGAAGGAATGCCTGAGTGGCTTTCAGAATGACATAGATTGAATTGACTAGCTCTCTTCTGGGGCATGTGCCTCTTTCAATAAAAATATTTTGCCAACTTTTGTCCTCAGCTGTAACTGAAATTACTGTGGAGTAAGTGTTCAGTCAGTTTAGGGCAATTCTGCCCAAAAATCCTGTTAAACTATAAAAGGATTTGTTTGTCGACTGCCAGTTTCTGTTTTGAAAATACACCCCCATGTGCTCTGAATTCTCAGACCAAATTTTGATTGAATTGTTTCTCATCTTTCTCCTTTGAAAATAAAATTCTTGCTATTTACCATTTAAAAACATTTAAAGAGGTGATTAAACTGCAGCCACTCAGCTTGTTTTTCAGATGTATAAAATTTTGCTCACCAGGGGCTTAAATTATGTGTCTAACTGTAACCAGAAACTATCCTGTTTGCAGTTCTTGTCTTTAAAAGAAACTTTCACTACACATTACTGCAAGAGGTTTATCTATTTAGTTGTATTTTTATAAATATTTATCCTAGGGTAAGATCCTCCCTAGAAGTTTTCTTTTTATCTGTTTCATATATATCAAAGAAGATAGAGGGTGTTTGAAAGAGAAAACTCCAAGAGTTAAAAGCTTTTGTGTAAGATAAACAAGTTAGTAGCTATCCAGTCTAAACCAGACAGGATTTATGCTTAGTGATTTTGAATGCTTATTAGTGAACACTTCATGAGTATGAACACTAAACCAATTGCGTTTCTTAATACTGAAAATTTCATGCTTTAGCTTTCACAAGGCTTAGATAGCTATTTCCAATTCATTTTTATAGGAGGAAGTCAATAACAGAATTAACATTGTATTTCAGTTAGAAATTAAAGAAAAAAAAGTAGTAGGAGGAAAGTGAAAGAAAGAATGAAATGTTATTTGGAATGATAAATGTGCATTCTCCCACCAGTGGGTTTGTCAGCCAAAACAACTTTAGTCCATGAGCTGAGACTTTGTAGATGTAACAGCAGGGGAACAACCACAGCAATTATGGAACATACCTACTTGAAAGGTGTGATTTATTTGATAGATTTTCAAAGTATATATTAAACAACTAAGAACTTCACATGTAATAGGTCTATACTCCTTATACTAATTATATTAAATTCCTGCACCTTGAGTTCATTCATATGCCATCTTCACACTCTGGTTCTATGAAGTGTTGAGCACTGTCTGTGTCCAAGGTCATTACTACTGAAAGTGGATGAGTATCCTGTGGGACATTTCAAGACACACTGTTCAGATTTCTCAGTAACTCACTAGTGAATATTTTGCATCAGACTAGGACATAAACTGTCCCCACTTTAACTCTCTTCATCTTGATCTTTGACCTTCTGTTCTCTAGCCAGTGATTTGTTAGCCAGTAATGACTTTGAGGAGAGTCCCCCTTTGGACTTCCATGTTCTGTGAATAAAACTTCTCATACCCTCACTCAAAACTTTTTTTTTTTTTTTCCCATAAGACCCATTTTTCTCTGATTAGTTGTTGTGCAGGACATATTTGTCTCCTGTAAAATAATACTGACTCAGCAGCTTACTACTTGTGTCACTCTTTGTCTGGTATATCTCCTACTTTTATTATGTTTGACATTTCTAAAGCTAAGTCTTATTACAGGTTATTACCTTGTGACTTTGAGCTGAGAAAGGTCCTTATGAAAAGCACAAACTTATCTGTAAATGCAAACAAAGAAATTATGAACATGGGAAAGCATGAAAGTATCTAACAAAATTTTAGCACATTTCTGAACTGCTAAATAGAAGAGAAAATAGCAGGTGAAGGAGGAAAATTAAGTCAGGAACAAACTGCTATCCATCTAATGTACCTAAATATTTCTACAGTTTTGAACAGAGAGACTTAAGGGTTATCCTTTCTTCTTATATCTTAAAAGTCAGCTTCCTTGCTCTCACAAAAACACAGAAGTTAGTAATTAGAATCCAATACGAGAAAATTTTGAAGAAGTATAAAGGGAGGCACTTAGTCTCTCTCATTAGCTTTTATTAACACCCTTCTGAGTTTGTGAAATCAGTGTAACAAGTTACAAATGATGCATGAAATTAAAAATTTCTGTTTAGCCTATAGAGTTTTCATCCATGGCTGGCAATGCCCTGCTGCAACGTATGCAGTAATAGGTTGCTTAGCCAAAACCTATAAAAAAATCTGGTTTCTCAGCCTAAAAGGAACTGTTTAACTGTTGGGGGTTGGCTTTTTCTTGTGTTGGTTTTTTTTTTTTTTTCCAAAAAACTTTTGTTTTTCCCTCGTGCAGGAGCAAGTATCTCAAATTCATTCAAAAAGTTCACCATGCCTCTTGGGGACCTCTTTTAAATAGATGCAGCTCAGAAACCTGAATACAGAGTACAGCTTCAAGGGCACTGGATGGATAGTAGCAGGCATCAGGCTGACGCTCAGATCAGTAGACAAAACCAAATCTAATATTTGTGACATGCTGTCTCACTAAACCACATGTCGATCATGACCATAAATCTGGGGTTTACTAGGCCAACACCCAGCAAAATGGTTCTGTGCCTTCTTGGTAGGTGACGGTGATGTTTAAAAGACAAGTTTCCTGCGATACATTGCATAGAGCTTCTGACAGGAAAAATAGCTGTAGATATTTAAGCGGTGCTGTCAGGATAACCACATTTTCTAAGAGACACAAGATCTCAACTCACTATCCCAAATTCAGCTGCACTGTACCAAAATGGCTTCTTTTAGTCCTTGCACTTGCTGTCAGGCTGTCATCAGCATGTGAATTGCGCACATGACGGGTCTTCCTATGGCTCCATGTTTGTATAGGAGATGATATAGTTTCTTTTTTTCTTTTCTTCACACTGCTTGTTCTTTCATTAATCTCCCTCCAGGTATTCTTCACAAACAGAGCATTTTAAATGAAAGATTTGTGATCTGGAAAATGCAGAAATCATATTATTTTATCTTTTCCTTTAAGGCTGCTAGGTTGCATACTCTTTCCAAATTGCTTCTGTGTTTGGAAACATTTTTATCCTTAGCTGAAATTTTGCCTCAGGGTTTGAAATAGCTTCCTGTTCAATCAATATTATATCACAAGGTGTTATCTAAGTTATTAGGTCTTCAGAGGGCCAAATGATGCATAAAAAATAAGTATCAGGTAACTTAAATTTTCCCCACCATTACTCTTAACTATTACTGCTTCTTTCTTGGGATTTCTCAAATTTGATAACACATGGAGTCTTAGGCAACAGTTTCAGTTTTCAGTGCTGGCTCTGACCACTGTTCCCATAACAAGTTGCAGTAACCTTCCATCTCTTCTTTGTTTTGGGGTACCAGTAAATAAGCCAATGAATATAAATGTAGTTATGAATAAACATAACTGGTGTTCTGTGCTGAACAGTGAGAACTGCACAGATGAGAAGAACCTGCTCATTTTACCCGTACAAAACTTCTGATTATTTTTAAGTTTTATATTTAGGCATAGTAGTTTGCTTTCATCCTTGTTGAACCAAATCTTGTTAGTATTTAAGAATTTTTTTCAGTTCACTATAACTTTCATTAAGATTGTCCAGTGTATATCAACAATAGTTTTTATAACTTTATAAAAAAATAGTTATCTGTTTTCCAACACAAATGGACAATAGCACAAAGTAACAAGAAGTGCGAAAGACAATTTCTATGTGTATAAATTGTTGACAGCAAGTTTTAAATAATTTTTTCTTCCTTCCATGTTCCTTCTACACAAGACATTTTCTTATTCTCACTCTATTTTGTTTTGGTCTCCTATGTATCCTAGTGCTATACAACAAAATTTTCTTCTGACAATTGACTCTGTATATGTAAGCACATTATCAAATTGATATGAAATGTTACTTAGTGAAATCTTCTTCCAAAGGAGAGACTAAACAAAACAAAACATACCAGTGATTTGCTGAAACTATATTTGGACTTCAGCTGGTGAAATCCTCAGATTCCAAAACTTACACTTTTAATAAAACTGTTGTTATTGCCTGCTATATTTAATGTAAAGAATGTATTTGTGCATAACAAAGACAGTGAAGTAGCATTTTTCCATAAATTTAGAGGAACACAACTGA
Organism: Eurypyga helias; assembly: GCF_000690775.1. Classification (NCBI taxonomy): domain Eukaryota; kingdom Metazoa; phylum Chordata; class Aves; order Eurypygiformes; family Eurypygidae; genus Eurypyga; species Eurypyga helias. The sequence continues at coordinate 91,791 of NW_010237689.1, read as the reverse complement.
TATTTTTATCTTTTACTACAAAGAGTCCAGCCAAATTGTTAAGCACAAACCCTTTTTACCAAACCATTGAATAGCCAAAGTGCCTTGTTATTCTGAGTGTTTCTTCACTTTCTTGTCCAAAGGATAGAGCTATTTTAAAAATTACTTTCCTTTGTGTGAGAGATGAAGTGCTCTGCAGCCTTTTAGTATTTATTTCTCATTTACAGCACTTGTTATGAGAAAAGAAAGCAAATAACAAAATGCATACACTTACTTCTGTAGAAAGTAATAACAATATTTCTAGATGTATTAAATCTTTTATAGCTCTGTAAGTTCTTAAGTTCCTGAAGAGAAATAAATTCCAGTGCAATTATGCAAACTCATAAATACTTAGATATACTCAGACAGTAGATAGCTACATGTTCTGCTTTGGGTAGTTTGCTTCTGCTGCTCATGTTTCAAGGAAACTTATGTGACCAAAGCAGAATACACATTCCAGCAAAAAGTAGATAAACCTTTTAATAATAACAGTTGGGTTATATGGGATGTGCCTTGGTGATGAGCATCAGTTGTCAGCTATCTCCTGAAAAATAAAGTGCTGCAGTCAGTCAACTCACAAAATTCCTTAAGGCTCTTAGGGAGGAAGAATGATAGCCAAGTGATCAATCCATCTTAAATATTTCCGTGATATGCATCACTGCTGTATCTTATTTCATTTAGGAACCCAGGACTTTCTCAGTCATCCCCTTCTACTGCAGATAACTACATAGTTTAAATGATTTGATAAAACTATCAAAGTTTATGCCTGTTACTTTTACTGGCTACCATTCCAGAATTTCATTCTTATGATTGTCAAAAAATATCTTCTGCTTTTTTACATAAATGTACTCCTGTCCAGACTAACAACCACTTATAGCTATGCTAGAACTTGTAGCTATGCTAGAACTTGTAGGTATGCTAGAATCTTGTTTGAACAACTCTTGTACCTCAACTGATGTGTTTGAAGAAAACAATCATGTATCCTTTGTGCCTTCGTTTTGCTAAATGAGCCAATCTTTTGGTGTCTTCTTTTAGAAAGTGTACATGCGTCCCTATATTATTCTAATATAGAGATTTTTCAATTTTTACAGCTTGACTATGAGTGAACAGAACTATACTTAGTATTGTAGATGATGAATCACCAGTGCATGACAATTCCTCTCCACACATGAAGATGTGTCTTTCTTGATGTGTCCAAGGAGTGTCATCACCTTTTAATAGCTAAATCTCATTGCTGATGCCTTGTAATTCTATCATTGATTCCAAGCCTTCTTCACTTAAGGTTTTGAGTTAATTTTTAGCTAAAGCATATGGCCATACTTTTATATTCTTGAGTTTAATTTCTGCTCTGTTATTCCAAACTTTGAAGCATACAGCATGTGGTTATATATAAAAAGTCATTCCTCCAATATGACATTTTGATCTTCCTTTGTACTGACAATATGTCCCAACTTTGCTTCATCAAAAAAAAAAAAAAAAAATCATCAACTTACTACTCCCTTTATTTTTTTTCATCAAGGTCATAAAATTACTAAATAAGGTCTCTCTTAATATCTGATCCTCAAGAATTTCACTAGTAATCTCTTTTTTAAAACCCAAGTAATTTTTTTTCCTTCAGCAAGTTTTTTTTTCCCCCACTTTTACTCCATTCATACAAGAAGCCCATATCCCTTATTTTAACCTAAATTTTTCAACATTGTACTTCATTAAATGCTTCACTAATGCCAAAATAGATGTACAGCATTTCCCTTTACTATAAAACTGAGTTATCTCATAAAGTTATGAAAGTACTGTGTTGAAATAGTCTTCATAAACCCATTTGGGCATTAAAGCATCTGAAATATATCTACATTTAGCACTATTCTTCTCTTTCTCCAGGACTGCAAATAGATGTCTGTATTCTTGTATCCTTTCTCTAATGAGCCTTAGTGTCTTAATTAGCTAGCTCTCTACACACAGATGTCAGAAAGGCACGTTCTTCCTGAAGCCTTATGTTGCTTCCTCAAGCCTATTATGCTGTAGATTTAGGAACCCTGGAGAAGATAAATTACACATAGCAAGAACTGATAAGTTTTAGAGACAATATGTTTTTCATTATAACCTACTGGTGAGAATGCTCACTTAGAGAAAATAAGCCTAGGTTCAGCCTGAGAAAGAAGTAACATCTTAGAAAACAAAAATCCTTGATCTCCTTGCAATGGACAAGCTCTGCCTCTTCTGAAGCCGAGCTGCTGGGAAGCCAGAAAGCAATGAATTGCAGGTGATGCTGCGCAAAACAAGGGCAGCCTAGATCTGGCCAAATGTTTAGAGCTGCAAGTGCAGTAGAAAGATTCTGGTCTCTGTTGAGACTGCAGGTAAATGAATACATATTTCCAATATCTAACACTCGAAGCCCACTTTCATTCTTGTGCCTCAACTGCCTCCAACATCTGATAAGGTGGATGCCCTCATGTCTTGTTTCTTATTATTCCAGAGATTCCAATATATCAATTACTTATTAATAGTAGGTAGAATGAAGAAGAAATGAAAACTTGAATGAAAAAATGAAGTAGATGAAAACTACTATCTATTTTTTTGATCTTTAAGTTTTCAAAATTAGATGTTTAACTCCAGAAATTCTGCAGATATGCTCTGCAGATACCTGCCCTCATGTCTTGTTTCTTATTATTCCAGAGATTCCAATATATCAATTACTTATTAATAGTAGGTAGAATGAAGAAGAAATGAAAACTTGAATGAAAAAATGAAGTAGATGAAAACTACTATCTATTTTTTTGATCTTTAAGTTTTCAAAATTAGATGTTTAACTCCAGAAATTCTGCAGATATGCTCTGCAGATACCTAAGAGCTTTTTTTTTGAGGCATCTAAACTATGTGGTACTGCTTTCTTTCTTGTGCAGTTCTCTTTCTTTCTAGTGACTCCAGTCTGTGGCATTTAGCAGGCAACAGGAGGTGGAGACTGTGTTGCTCTCATCATCATACCAGGACACAGGCAGTGCCTACATAGGTACCTTAACAGAGCCATTTTCACTTTGTCTAAATATGTTCTTAAGGCTTCCAGTTAGTACCTCCGCAGTTTTCAAGGAAAAGTAAACTATACTGAAATTGATGGATTTATTAAAATGTCTTTTTTTTGTTTTATTAATGTTGAGGGGTTATTTTTTGCAATTTTATGGTGAGTATTTTTTTCCAGCCATGTAACTGATATAGCATGTATAGATTTCCAAAGAACCGATATTTAGGATACATTGGCCCCACTTACTGTATTGAGCGTAGGTGGCAAGTTTTTGAGTAGCAGGGACTGCAGTGAGAGGAGACCAGGGGCCGACCTGCTGGACGCGGCCTGTTCCAGTCTGTTCCAGCTGGCTCTAATGCACACAACGCTGTCCAAAGACCATCAGCCAAGCTGGTGGTGCCTGTGGGGAAAAGTTTTGAAGAAAAGGTAAGGAATATGGCACAGCAGCAGTGAGAGGAGTGAGAAAAAAAGAAAAACAGCCCTGCAGACACCTAGGCCAGAGAAGAAGTAGGAGGATGTGCTCTAGGCACCAGAGACTCCCCTGCAGCCCATGGAGAAGACCTTGGTTGGAGCAGTTATTGAAGGAATTCAGCCCATGAATAACTACCCTACTCCTTAGAGCAAGGGAACAGTGTGAGCAGGAAAGGGCAGCAGAGAAGAACTATTATGAACTGACTGCTACTCCGACTCCCCAAGCCTTGCACCATTTGGGGGGAGGAGGTAGAGGAGTCATGAATGAAGGAGAGAAGTTGAGGCTGGGAAGAAGGAAGGGGAGGAGAGTTGGGGGAAAGGTGGTTTTAGTTTCTATCTTGGTTTCTCACCATCCTACTTTATTCTTAATTGGCAATAAATTCATCTTTCCCATGTTGAGTTTGTTTTGCCTGTGGTGACAATAAGGGAGTGATCTTCCAGCCCTTATCTCAACCCACAGACCTTTTCATCTTATTTTCTCCCCCTTTGTTGCTGATAAGGGGAGTGAGAGAGTGGCTGGCTGTGTCTGACAGGTGGCCAAAATCAACCCACCACACCTACATTACTGGATAAGATATTGCTTTATATGCTAGAATTAACAGTCTGTAAAACTCCTCAGAATGAATATAGACAAGGATTTTAATTCAGCTTTTCTTGTGTTAAGAGTTCTTGAAATAAATCTGGACCCTCAAAGAGGGAAGTTGGGTTTTTTTGTTTGTTTGTTTGGTTGGGCTTTTCCAATAAATTTCTGGCCCTGCATCTCTGACTTCTCTCCCCCTTCACTTTTCCAAGTCTATATGTGCCCTAGAATACCTTTGGTAAGAACATGAATATAAAAGGGAGGCAAAATTTGGCTCTCCAGCTATCACATTATAGACATTACTCCAAAGTCTAGTCATATATAAACATGATGATAAATCCATGCATAGGAAGTATTCTATTTTATTTGTCATATATGAATGCAACTTAAAGTAGTCTAAAATATTTTGAAAAGAGTAATCTTTTTTAGCTGGCTTTTCTTTCCTGAAAATGTTCATAGCTGCATTTGTTGGGAATGGAAATAAACAAAAAATGCCATTCTGGACACAGTCATAGAATGAGTGAGTCACTAACAATTTCTTTTGGTCTTCTAAAGGAGAAATTGTTTTATTAGTTTACTCTACACTTAATTCTCACAATCCACCTCTGAGGATCTTGGGGATATGTCATTCATATAATTGAATTTCCTGTAGAAAATTCTGTCTAATCACACACAGTTCTTCAGTTTACATGAGACATTTTATGTCTTCACTGATTTACCTTCTCAAACTGTGAAATACAGCATAAATCTGAAAAGAGAAGGTACAAGACCCTTACCTCAAATCATCTAAATATAAAGCCAAATTCTGAAGTTATTATTAGTCAAAGGGTACTCTAAATAGTTGGATATTTCGGATATTTGTTCCTCATTTCACATCTGCTGAAATTGTTTTGGCAGCTAGAAGACTTTGGAGCGTAAAAGTCATATCAACGATTGCACGTCAATTGAGAATCTGGGATGCAACAGGGAGTCTTAGTTAAGCTGATTTTAAAAACAGTCCATGATACCTGTCCTTTGCAAATCTTCTCAACTGCACCAGAAAAGGTGACATAAGATGTTTACTTGAAATGTACTGCCACGTCCATGTGCAATCTATAATCCAAGGTCTCTCCTTAGTTAGACTGACCTCCTTGCATTGCATTTAGCAAGATAAAATGTATATATGAATATACATAAATTTATATGCAATATATTGAATCTATATGTCTATGTTTTATAAATATTTACACACATACATATGGATATATATGAAAATCAATGTATTCGAGTGAAAAAGGCAATAGTAAATTTCTAGTGTTTGAGCATGCTTAATATACCAGCTTGATATCTGCATTCTCATCACGTACTATCAACCATTAGTCTGAACACAAGCAAAACTGTAGGAACCCAATAAAGTACATGAAGTGCCTTTTAATTTTGAACTCATTTGCAATATGCTTTACATTACTCTGGTATTTTTAACATAGACTTTCATTAAAAAACCCATAACAGCCCATCATTCTTTGACAAGTTGAAATGTATAAGTAGACTATGATAGTTCAATAACAACTATTAAAATGTTTAAATGATTTATTTAATTTAAATTTCCCAGTGAGAAGTGGAGGCAGATTAAAAATTTAATGCTGAAACTGCTTTGGTTGGCACCATAGGGAAAGGAGAATGAAAAATCTGGAGATTGCAACCAGAAACCCAGACTGAATGTTTTTCTACATAAAACCATTAAGTAAAGATAACCAAGAAATATTTTGGACACAATGCCCACTACAGGTTTTCCTTCCTAGGTTCACTCTTTTCAAAACAAACCTCTGTTAATATGGACATAGCCAACATTTCCTCTTTACTGAATTTTTATGCTCATTCAGGCTAATCATAGCTGATTGTTTCCAATTATCTGTCATTTTCAGGGAGCTACTCTTCCTAAGGGTCCACTCATTCTGCTTCCAACTGCCCCACACCTCCTCCTATATTTCTGGGGTCTGAGTTCACACAGCCACAAAATATGAGGCAATTCTAGATTCATCACTGTTTTTTCATTACCATTAACATACTTCAAAGGTAAATAACTATCACTAATTCGATGGAAACAGTGAGCTCTAGTCTTCCCATAGGTTCAGCTGGTAGGCTGTAGCTATGATTACTCATACAGATGGATGGCAGAATCTATGGCCTAGTGACTACATCTGTCAAACATCTATCATGCAACTCTAAATACTTGCATGTTATTGACCCAATTATTATGGTAGGTATATATCCAAGCCCTCAGTTACAAACTAGATAGATGACAGGGTGTTCAACATTCAATAGTGATGTAAAGGCTACATATTCAGCAGAAAGGTGGAAAGGGACTTTCTTTTTTATTCAGCCAGCAGGACTTATGTCCCTTACATTTCCAACTGCATGTCAGTCAGGCCTTGCTATTATTCTTCAGATTATTTTTCCGTGTATACCTATGTTTAAACTTACATAATAGTGGTAATGCTCTATAGACTACAATTGTTCCCATACCTTTTCACAAACTTCTCAATAATTAATCCTGTAAACCTGAACTGCAGAATAAACTTCTTCATTACTGATACATGATCATACACCTGGTCATGGTAAAAAATAAGATTGTCATAAATGAATAAAAAATAAATAATATTTTACAAGTGCTGTATTACCTTCATTAAAAACCATTTTCTTGAATTTTGTGACACCTTCACATTTATCAGCAAAAATTTGGCCACTAATTTGGAAATAACAGAATAACATAAGACCAAAAATATTTCTATGGTTACAACTAGTTAGTGGTTCTTTCCTCATTCTCTTTTGTGATCTATTACTTAATCCACATTAAATCCACTTAATATATGCAGCACAATATGCCACTTTTTTATACAATCCCAGATTCTTAATAAAAATGTTGTATAAGAACTAAAGTGTATTAGAGAAATGTAATTGACATTGTGGTAATAATATATAAACAAATTTGTAATACTTAGGATTTTAATAAAATAACATACAGCTAGTTTAGAGGAATCAATTCTCCATAAACTAATATTGAATCTTTAATTATTATTATTAGTGTATACAGTCTATTTTGTATGAAATAATTGCAACCATCCTTAAAATCACTTTTATCTGGTATCAGTATTTCATACAGTGCCCTGTAAATACCAGTCATCTAGGAATTCAACCACCCTGACTGATATTTGCTGGAAGGATTACACAGTGGGACAGAAGAGACTTGGAGTCCAGTGTTGGCAACTTCCTGACATAGGTGACTGAGGAGCTGACATAGGTGATAGAGGAGAGAATGTGTTCTGCTGTGCTTGATACATACAAAAAAGGAAGAGCTGGCTGTGGGTGTGAAAGTTGAGGGACACTTTGACCCAGAGGTGGTAAAGTTCAAGATCCTAAGAGGAGGGAGCAGGGCAAAATGAAGGACTACAGCCCTGGATTTGAGGAGAGAGCAGACTTTAAACTTAATCTGTCAGCACCGCATTCAAGGTGGAACCCAGCACATTTTGCAGATAAAAATAGAAAGACCAGTTACTTGAAAATTAATCCAGTAGAGAAAAATCTGGTCTATCAATTTCACTAAATACTCATTTTAATAAGATGACATAGAGCAAAGAAAAGTTACCTTAAAGGTGAATAAACATATAAACTAGGTCAAGAGGGACTTAAAACTATAAAATTCTTTAAAATCATACTAAGTTGAGTCAACAGTGAGCCCTGGCAGCAAAAGGGGCCAATCGTGTCCTGCGGTGCCTCAAGAAGAGTATAGCTAGCCACTTGAGGGAGGCAATTGTCCACTCTACACTGCACCAATGTGGCTCCAGCTCAAGTTACTGTGTGTAGTTTTGGGTGCCTCAATATAAAAAGGATAACAGACTATTAGAGCGTGTCCATTGGAGTGCAACCAAGATGGTGAAAGGTTTGAGAGCAAGACTTAAAAGTGGCTGAGGTGACTTGGCTTGTTCAGCTTGGAGAATAGAAGGCTGAGTGGTGACCTCATCACAGTTTACACCTTTCTCAAGGGGTGCAGGTACTAATCTACTTACTTTGGTGACCAGAAACAGGACACAAGGAAATGGACTCAAGATGCATGAGAGAAAATTCAGATTGGATATTAGGAAAAGGTTCCTCACCAAGAGGGTGTTTGGTCACTGGAAGAAGATCCCAAGGAAAGTGGTCATGGCACCAAACCTGTCAGAGTTGAACCAGCATCTGGGCAATGCTCTTTAGTCATATGGTTTAGTTTTAGGTGGTCCTGTGAAGAGCAGAGAACTGGACTTGATCCTCATGGGTCACTTCCAACTTGAGATATTCTATGATTATATGATGTTAAACAGTGACTGACATTGACACAATAAAATACCAGTTAAATCTACTACATATGGGAAAAAAAATACGTGTAAGAATGTATCTGACAGTATTTGTAGCTAATATTATCGGCTCTGATTTCTACAAACAAAATGAGGCTTCTGAGATTCAATATTTATCAGTGTAAGACATCAATACTGACTTTTGTAGACCTTCAAGAGGGCAACAAAACATTAAATAAATATATTAAATATCAATAAACCCAATAAAACAAGTCTGTCTTATGCTAGACATCTCAAACTGGAGATGTTTAACCCTAGTATGTAAGAAGTTGATATCTCAGAGGATATATTTATGTCTCCTGATAGAAACCTGTATTATTTGATCTGTAAATATGTTATATTTTACTATGAAGTCCTACTTCTCAGAAAGCAACATTTTAATACTGCTTTAAAAGTAAACTCAGTGACCAGTCACATTGGAACTTTTCCTGACCTTGAATCATGCTATGAATACATATAAGGCTCTTCTCTAATACAGAAACCTGGTTGTATTGGGGCAAACCACTGTGTGTAACCTCTGTGATACAGTGTGGACACCATAAGTCATGCAGTGACAGAATATTTCAGCATTCATGCAAATACATTTCCTGTCTTAAGTCCTGAGGCTGCTAGCAGGGCTGACAACTTCTGTAAAGGGAGGATACAATATCCCAATACACTAAGCGAGCAGCAGGAACTCTGAGTGACAACTTTTAAAAATAGAAAACAAGACAACTAGATGTGCAAGATTTTCTTTCCACTCTCACCTCCAAACCTCCTTAATATCTTTCCACTGTTTAATTTCAACTGAATTAAAAAAAAAAAAAAAAAATCCCCTTGGATTTTTTTACTATGCTATTTTTGCAAACGATAATAAAAGCAATTGACCAAATGGATTTCTTCCTATAATACCAGTTAACGTAATTTATGCATTTTACACCATCTTTTTTGCATAAACTGAAGTCAGTTTTATAATTTTCTCTGTATAACCAGCATATCCATACATAGACAATGGGAAAACATATTTTTTCTTTTTCCAGCTAAGCAACATACATGACATTGGAAACAAAAAGTAGATTCAGAATTTCTGGCTGTCTTTAAAACTACCTGGATGTCAAACAGACAGTGCCTTTCAACTACTTACCTAAGACTCAAATACTTCTAGCCTGAAAAACCTTCAGGAAAAGGAAGCTCTGAATCTTCTCAGAACACCTGGAGAGGTTCTACTGTTTATGTAAATTCTCCTTTATTTATGATTCATTTTGGAAAAAAAAAAAATCTTTCTTCCTTCCTCTTCCATCCTACTTTCCTCTTCCTTGCCTTCTAATCCTTGATGTTAGAGGTGTGTCAACCATTTTTCTCTCATTTTCATCTCTAGAAATTACCTGTTGCAACTGTAACTGACACTCACGTAATTCCTTAGGTCACATCATAAATAGTTTTTCTAGTATGGTGCAAGTACAGCTTGAAACATATGAAAGGCCTATGAAATACAGTCCTGGATATCGCTTCCTTAGGCCTCCATGTGGTGTAAAGAGTCAAGATTTATAACAGCCTCAGCCTGGAACTCTTACTCTGCATGTAATGTGGTTCTCTCCTTAAAGAATCAGCATAGGAAATTTATAGTCTTAATCTTGGGAACATGACTAATGGAGGGGTGATGAGAGAGCTGGTGATGGAAAATAATGCTTGGGCAATGGTGGATCATATCTGAGAATATCAATAAAGTAAATTAAAACAATAACAAAGTGGCACTTCAACTTACTTTCTTCACAGTAAACTTTTAACCTGGTCAAGTTTCTAAAGTTTGCATATGCTGTGCCCTAGGTCATTACACTCACCAGTCCTTAAAACACTTGGGATCTGAATCTAGAAAATTTCTTCTTTGGATTGTGATTTTTTAATTTCTTATGAGTTTTATAGTATGTGGAAGCCTTTTATGGGAATGCTTTCTAGTATTATCTGCATTAGTGCATTTAAACATTTTAATTAGGAAGAGCCCTTATTTCTCATCATTGTTGGCATACTATGTGAAGAATGGAAATAAAGTTACAGGTAATACTCTCAATCATCAGCCTAGGCATGGTTTAGGGAAAAAGTCTATTGAAATATCAGACTCAGTACAGTATAACCTCAGGGAACCCTTGGAGTCTTCTAGGGATTGCTACTGCTTCCACATGCTCTGGGATTTAAAGTCCATCCAGGTGCTTTAACTTACAAAGGTCAGACAGATGCTCCATCCATCCTTATGCCATGCTCTACAGACACCACCATCTTGTCAGATTTTGGCTGCTCCTTTATTGGAAGGAAGGCATTTTCTCAGGGCCTGGCATTATACTTAAATGAAGAAGGAACCTGTAACAATAACCTAATTACGGACAAACATGCAGGCATTTCAGAAAATTTTATGGACCTTTTATGACATCTTCAGATGTCTTGGTATCAGGAAAAATAAGCTCTGAGTCACAAAATCATTAATAAAAAGTCAAGGTAACAACTAATATCCAGGAAATGTTTACAGTTAAAGTGGATAAAATTCGTATCTAGAAAAAACAAAAAAACCCCACTTGCTCAAGGTAGAAAAATTGTGTAGTGATATACAACACAAACAAAACTCACCTTGGAAATGTTGAAATTCAACACAATAAACACAACTAGTTTGGCACTGAGTCCCATAGTTTACTCACATACACATCCTTGTAGCACCCAAAGTAGTCACACCACTGGTAGGAATGGTACCTTCTGCTGTCCTTTCAAGGACAGTGCAAGAGGTGACCAGCTTTAAATCCATGAGAGGTGCCATGCATACCATGCTGATAAAACAAGTCAGTGCTTTGTCAAAACACTAGTGTTTACAGTAACATTGCATTGCTTCATTAACCACACAACGGCAGAACTACAGCTTCACAGAAAGGTTGCGGGTGGGAAGGGATGAAGCACTGGAACACATTGCCCAGAGAAGCTGTGGATGCCCCATCCCTGGAAATGTTCAAGGCCAGGCTGGATGAGGCTTTGAGCAACCTGGTCTAGTGGAAGATGTCCCTGCCCATGGCAGGGGGGTTGGAACTAGATGGTCTTTAAGGTCATAGAATCATAGGATGTTTTGGGTTGGAAGGGACCTTAAAGATCATCTAGTTCCAACCCCCCTGCCATAGGGAACAAATTGAGAACAAATGCACTACAAGTGTCTCTATGTTACAGAATCCTCCCTCCTTGCACACCACATTTTCAGCTTTTAGAATGGTTTGATTTATTTAATTAGAAGTGCACCAGCAGTTGCTTTTGATGTCTGAGATACAAGTCATCCACAGGATGGTGTGCATCTGCCTCTGACATCTGTAAGGGGGCGATGGATTATTTATCTTTATACCTCCTAAACCATGCATTGTAGTAGTCAAGATAGAATATGTCTTTCTCATATAACTTTATTTTTTGAATATCGTGAATTAAATCTAACAGGCCTGCCCTGTACTGTGACTTCCTATCAACATGTTGGTTAAGTCATAAGGCACTCCTCATCAATGATGAAAGGAAACAAGTGTCTTCTTGGTTTACCCCTAAACCTGACTGGTATAATATAATCCCTCTACCCAGACAATGCAAGACATTTTATCTTCAACAAAATCCAGAGTTCATTGATCAGTCTGGTAAGATGTAAGCTGAATGATTTCCTCAGCAATCTGTTCTCATGGAAACAAATTCTCTTAAATGTACCAAACTAGAAAAATCAAAAGTAATGTAATTGCACATTGATTTTATTTTATGTCTATGCAGACACCAGGCAAAAATTTAAGAAAGATGGGGTAAATTACGGAAAAAACCCCAAGATTAGAGTGTGCCAGTTTGTCTTTATTCTAACCAAATAAAGTTTGTTCATTACATTTACTAATTCACAGTCCTCCTAGATCTCACAGCTAAAGTATCTGTTATCTTAAAAAAACCAAATAGAACAAAGAAGGCTTTTCAGTTATCTATGTGAATGATTACAATCATAATCTTTCCAGAATCAATAGATTTGAATGGAATGAAATTTTTATAAAAACTTTTCTACTACATCTGTTCAAAACATGGTTCTCAACCTGGCCTGGTTGCACTACAGATCACACAAAAGATCAAGGATTTTTGTTTGTTTATTTTGTGGTTTGGGGGAGAGTATTTTAGAGAGAAGAGATTCACATAAGGCAACTAGCAAAAAAATGTGACTTCAGTACCCCTACATTTAAGGGAAGAAAATTAACTAATTCTCCAAAATTTCCTTCTCTCCTTTTATGAAGAGAACCATGACCACAGGCCATTTTTATCATGGAGCCATGTCAAAGTAAAAAGATGTCTCAATGTTCTTGAACTTTGTACAATTTCTGGGTTTTAACCTTCTAGTTGAGGCCGTAGAGCATGGCAAGGACTCTAAAACACCACTTTACCAGAGACCCATGGGAATATGTATGGTAAATGCCAGGCATCAAATCTCTCTGCTTCTGTATTCTGTTGCTCTTTCATTATCAGTGATGGCATGTACCATGCAGTGCTAATATCAGGCTTTCCTACTCATTGATCTACTCAGACTTGTTTGGATTTTGGTGTTTGCTCTCTCCATTTTCATCCTTCTGTACTAGCCACAGAAAAAGAGTAAAGAAAGGAAAACGTAGGTAAAACAGCAAAGGAAAGAGAGGTTTGTCCTTTTCTAGTTTTGGGAGAATAAAGGTTATACTTTGTAAAAAAAAAAATCAAAATAAAAACATGGTGATACCTACATAAACTCAGTCTGGAATATTCTGACCTTCTGGGAGTAACACGTTTTTTTTCTAACCCCTCCTTACCTGGCTTCTGCAGCAGCAGCACCAGCAGCAGTAACTGCATCACAGAGAACATCTACGGAAAGAACATTCACAGCTGCAAGGATTATACTTGTGTGCTGGTGAGAATTCTTGCTGCTTGAAAAAAAAAGACATTTGAGTGACATGTCCATTAATGATATAGAAGCCTTGTTTGGGACAGGGAGATGTTAAGAAAAGCAAGAAAAACCCCGAACAACTGAAAAAAAAAAAAATCTGTTGCTTCTTTTTCATCTTTTTCATTTTCCTTTCTTCTGTAAAGGATGGATAGGACGGTGACACTTATCTATACAAAACATTAAAAGCCAGTGTTAAATCCACTAGTGGTAATAAAAGAAAAAACAGTAAAGAAAATGTCCTGCATCTGAAAACAAAAGAGAAGCTGAATTGTCTCAGATTTTGTAATTACTGAGATAAAGATAAAAATTACAAATGGAAGTGATCCAAGAATTGTTGAACTACAGAGGCATATTTTTCCTTGCAGTACAGATTAGTAAACCAATGTATTGTTCAGTTAAGTAGGCCAGCAGCATAGAAGAAAATGCATGGATTTATATCCATTTAAAATACACTTCTAACATTCAAATTTCTTAAGTATGCTTTCACTTCAAGTGGTTCTTCACACATAGTTTAGGACTGATTGGCATCTTTCCATAAAAACATTAATACATTAATCTTGCGAACTGTTGAACCAGTGAGCAAGACTAAACTGAATTTAAAAGGGACAATTCACTTAGGATGGGAGGAAATGGATACATTGATGCAAGGTCTTTGCTCAGCAGTTAACTGAATAAGCAACTGACATTTGATAAGTACGAATTTAACCATAATTTGTTGACCTCAATAAGGATCCTAGCCTCAGCTAAGTTACTGTCCTTATTCTGAGTCTACTTATTCACATTGCTAGCCATGAAGATTGAAGGCGCAGAATAAAGTTAGAAATAATGTTTAAATTACTGAATCAATTTGGACGTCATTCTAGAAAACCAGAAATATTCATGCTTTACAAAGTTACTTTACCACTTGTTACTAAAGTTCTTCCTTCTTCACAGATCAAAAAAGACCACTAGTCAGAGAGTGGTAGACTTAGCCAATGATAAAAGTATCATCCTGCATGTTCTTCTGCCACCCCAGACTTGGCATCCTCCTTGCACATCTGGGATGCTTCACTGAGCTTCTTGGATTTGGCTCCCCATCAGCACAACTTGGATCCTCCAGTTAGAATGTGTTTACATAGATCTTCTGTCTGGTATTGCCAATATGTACTTACTGAAACAGGATGAGCCATGTGTTTAATCAGGAAAATATTTGATTCTAGGCTAGGAGAAATTAAACAGGACAAGTATTCTTAAGGGGAATAGTTTCTACCTATACAGATGCTGGATTTACTGATTAGGAAACTCTTAAAAGATACCTGAGTTCTCATAATATTTCTCTCTGTTGTATGCAAAGAAATTGTAAAATACTCTGAAAAGAATTAAGAATTTCCTCTTTTTATGTATGGAAATGGTTTATGAAAGCAAATATTTATTTCATCTTCAGGAAAAACAAACAAACAAACAAAAACCCCAAACAAACAACCAACCCCAAAAACCCAAACCCCAACACTGTTTAGGATGTCATCTTAGCCAATTGCTTTTGATAGGTCTAAACCACAAAAACTTTCCCTTATAGATGCACAGAAACTTCTAACCATGAAAAAAAAAAAAAATAGGTATAGCATCAGCACTTCATGAACATGAGGCTCCTCAGAAGTTGACAGAATGAAGTTCTGGAAATCTAGCAGTAATATGTGACAGAAATCATCTTGATCCAACATGATTAACCCTTATAAGCAGAAAGCAAGCTCTTTGACAGACACAGTCAATTTCAAGCCACATATCAAGAACAGTAAAATTCTAAGGAGATTGTATGTCCATCCATGAAATCCTTTGAGCAGCAAGAAGGTTTTTGTTTTACAAAGCTATATTTGGATTTTTAATACTGAAATTTCAGAATGCTTACAAAGGCAAACACACAACTCCTAAACATTCTAAATATCCCAAGATCCTGCTACATAAAATTTGTCAGAAGCAAGGGATGGTGTCAGATAACAGATTCTAATGAGTATAATGCTAAAAATAGAACCAAATACTTGAGGGACTGAATACCATATTCATATGATACAAGGAATGCTGAGGTTTTTACCAGATCTGTCCAATGAGCTCTTAATTTATCATGACACATGTTATTAATGGATATCCATCAGAGCTACTTACATTATCATTGTCTGTTTACTTCTTTAACAATTTTTGTTACTTATTATTTCTGCATCCACTAAAAGGCACTGGTCCTGCAATATCTTGCTCATTGGCTTTCTGACTTTCTGCATCAAATGGGACAAATTTGAATGGAAACAATGAACATATCCTCAAATATTAATGATTTTAAGCTGATATTTCCATGTTAATAGAATCCAATGTCAGTGATGAAAGTCATATTTCCCACAACATATTTAGTGTTACCTTCATTTTGCCTTGGAGGATGCTTTCATGATACTGCTCATTCAGGGGGAGGGCTCCTACCACATCCTTGCTGGTAACAACTGAAAATAATGTAAATTGTGGCATCTCCAAGCAACAACCAATAAGCATTCAAGCATTCAAGAAAAGGTGTGATTTGAAGGAGCCCTGATAATGCTGAAGCGAGGTAAAGCAGGAAAAGATTGTTTCCCATCACTTTTACAGTCCTGGTGGCAGATAATGATTATAGTCTTGTGTCTCCACATGAAAATTAGGAAATTTCACCCTCAAGAGGTGTATTTAATCAACAGACCAGCCATATTATTTCAATGTTGAGCTATGGCAGCTGTTCTCATAACCTGCAGTTTAGGATGTGAATTAGTCTCCCATTAGATGCATCTCTATTGTTTTATAGTTGCCCAACTTTCATCACAGTTTTGCATAGAACAAGAATATTAAGGACTTTTTCCTGTATCAAGATTGTAAAAATCATTTGTTGTGTTGCAGCAGTAGTCTATAATATTCATTAATGTTTAGTGCATTTGTCTGTCTGACACAACCGGCAACTTAAAATGAAAATAATGAAATACATAAAACAACAGCTTTGCACATTTAATGTGGACACAAATAATGGCATCAGTTAATGCTGAGAGATAGAAAGTCAACATCATTAATTTAAAAATTATCTGCAATGAAGGAATAAAATAACAGATAGATTTGTAATGGAATATCAATCTAAAGCTCTTCTAATTACATTGACAATGAAGCAGGGCAACATTGAGGAAAAATGTGTGTTTCTGAAGTTGTACATCATTATGGCAGGCATTTTTTGCCCTGGTACAAACTGTTCTTCACATAGTAAAATATAGCTTTATCTTCTTTAGCAATAAATATATGAAGTAATTGCAAACAGTTGAGATGAGGTCACATAAATTTCCTTGGGACTGAGAGAGGAGTTCTGCTATGGGTGGCTGATCATTTACATTCAGAAAGGCGTGATGGAGTCTCGCCTCTGATGTCAGTAGAAACAGGAGCACTCCCAAGGTCCACTGCACCAGAGTTCTCCAGAAAGTAAAGTTACTGTGCGTTGGGTCTAATACTTACACAATTTTTCATTTTAATTACCTACATGGAAAACATACAAGCTGAACCTTAATTAAGTTTAATCCTGCATCAAATACCAATAAGGCTTATCAGTAATAAACAGCAATCAGCAATAAATGAGATTACTTACCTACACATTCTGCCAGCAGTGTGAGTTTTAGGTGCACAATGAATGACTTGAAAGCTAAACATGGTCCGTGAAAGCTAAACAGTGTTGAAGAAGAGACAGAAATTTGAACCGTAAAATAGCATCTCATTTCATTATGGAAGATCATACTAATTATTTTTATAAAAGACGTCTTTTTTTTCTGCAGCCGAACTGTAGCTTATTCTGCTATTTGGCCTAATTGTTGGTGGTGTAATCATAGATGTATAAACCCTTTTGATTTTTAAAGATCAAGCAAACAAAAGTAAAATGCTGTCGCAATGTTATTCAAGGGAAGGCAGAGTTTGCATACAAGTAGAGTTATTTTATGTATCAGAAAGGGATAACTGCATCTTTTTAAAGAGAGATTACTGTCATTCTAGGATCTACTAGTCTTGAGCCCTCAAAGGAAATCTAATGGAGTCCTCTGCAAAACTCCTAAGTTTCTCTTCTGTACTGGTTGTACTCAAGTGGAATTTAAAATACAACAAAAATATTCTCCACATTTCCCCTAGATTAACAACAGAAGCATCTGCTTTTCTGCTTTCTTCCTTTAATTATTTTAGTGCTTATAGAACCTATGTTAAAGCTTCTATATGTTCTCCATGGCTGCATGTGTCAGACAAGACATTCAGGAGAAATCATAGTGGGCAACATTTTTGCCAGATTCCTGTTGGTTGACAGATACACTCAAAATCTTGTTACAGACAAAAGGAAACACACCATATATATGCAGACAAGACTTTATTATTAGTCCAGATAATGTTTTAACCATCCAATCAACCAAATTATCTAGTTAATACAGGAAAGCCTGTTTAATAATATCATTCAATAATTGTGCAAAGATTTCTCTTCCCAAACGTTACACTCACTCTGAATCCTGAGGCTGGCAGTCTCATTCTTCCCCTAGAAGAATAGGGAAGGGTTAAAAGGAGTGGTGAACATCCCAAGGTCTGAACTGGCAGGAGTTTTATCATGGTGATGGTGGTGGGGTTCTTTTCTCCTCAGTCTTGGTGACCGTCTCACTAATTTTTACATGTTTTCTTATCACAGTTTGCTTCCTTCTTCTGGTTCCCAGCTACAGCTTTCACAACACACTCCCCCAGCCCCAATTTACTGTTGCTTGAGACACAGAGACAAACCTAGGTTTGTCAGATCTTTTAAATTACAATGGTTTCACAGAGCTTACCCTAAACCAGGTGAGGCTATCATCACTTGACCACTGTTATACTGATAATATAAAATTATAAACAACTCTGGCCAAGGCAGACTTACACAAATTTTGAGATTCTTCAGTCCCAGATCAATATAAAGTCTATGGCCTTTTTTTCAGTAATGGCAAAATTATGTTAGTCAGGCTGCAGTTGTGAATGTGCTCCTGCCCAGCACTGCCCAGTGGAAAATAATCTATTTATATGCTACCTGGGGACACCTCAGAAGAAGTGCATGAAGACTGATGTTGTTTGAAGAAGAAGAGTTTTCTTCCCCCCTGTATAATATGAAATTAAATTAATTTAGCAATCTGAAACTTACCTTGCAAAGGATATTGCATGCACTACACAGTTCAGGACTTCATTACCTCAAAATGTCAGGAAAAGTCATGAATTCTCTCATGCCCAAAAGATACAAACTGAATCTGGTGACATTATGAAAACCTTCCTTGTGAAAATTAGACAACTGAGGGATTTAACCTTGCATTCTCCTCAGACCAGCTGACATCATAAGGATGAGAACAGGAGAAAATGTGGTTTTGTATACTAATGTTAATACCAAAAGTGGCTTCCACCTCAACAAAAAATACAAACACAGCAGATAAAACATGTAATAGAAAGGAGGTTTATTCTCCCCTTGAAGAAACAGTCAGTCAATACATTTCGGATGTGCTTAAAGTTTTAGAGTTACAGAGGTCAGTATCGCTATAGATGCAAATAGCTAATATAGAATATTACATTTAGTATTCATTATTCTCAGAAAGTGATCTTTACAAATATTTCCCATTAATGCGAAGCTTGTATTTATTCATCTAATGTTCCATGGAAAAATACATTAAATGATAAAACAAATTATTTTTTAATGCATAAAGGATTTATATAATGCTTTCCGTGACTTAGCGAAAAATATATCAAAGTCATGTTCCCTTTTGTTTCTACTGCTATTTACAAAGATAAACATTTATAGTCCCCCCCTTTTTTTTTTTCCCCCCCTTCCCCACAGCCTTGTCAGTGGGATAGAATCTTATTAAGTTGTTGCTTTGGGATGAATGCAAGCACATGAATTATTTGTCTTCTTGAAAAGATGCAGCTTCTTGAAGTGGGATTCAAGTTGCAAGAACACTAAGAATAGGGAATCAATCATCTTGAAAACTTCTGCAAGTAGTAATATGTTCATTACCCTTTAACACAATTAACCCAATTCCTGTCTCTTAATTCTTACATATGATTAGTCAAACACATTTACCATGCAAGGACAAGAGTCCCATGAACAATTACTTAGACTTTTAAAAATTATACAAAATACACTCACACACTCAAAAAATAATGCTAAGTGAAAAATTAAGTTGCAATATTCAAGTAAAAAAAAATGCAAATAGCTTGTTTCCTTTCTATTTGAGTGCTCAGAGTAGAAAACACTATTATTTTCCTGACTGCACTTCCGCTGTTTCTGGACATTGTGTTATCGAAGGAAGGCAATGAGGCTAATTTTCTCTCATTGTTTTCTAAAGCTTATCAAAATTTCCAATGAAATGTTGAGATTGTAATGCACAAATAAATATATTCACAAAATAAAAAGTATATTCTGAGTTAAACAACTCTATTTTTTTACAAAGACTTTTATGGCCCCACACACCTCAAACATGCCTTTTAATCAATTAAAAGACCACAGTTGACTTGTAATCTTCCTGGGGATCTTCTTTTGCTAATGAATCTCTCCTATATATACCATGTCTCTCTTTTGATGAATATATTTCTTATTTAGAATACATAGCTCTTCAGCTTGCAAAGTTAGAATGTAATTTGCACATGGAACTAAACGAGGATTATTCCAAGGGATGGCAGTGCTTAAACTGTCATTCCCACTCAGCTGTAAACCATATGGTTTCAACAAGGATTACATGATTATCACATCTTCATGAAGATCAAAATAAATTCAAAAATATACAGCTAAAAAAACTCTTCAGAAATATAAGATTTTATCTTAGATAACCTTTTGAAATTCATACTAGAAGCAATTATATCTTCTTCTTCAAAATATTCCAGGACATGCAAAAATAATAACACCAAGTCTAGAGGAAGCACTTTTTTCCACACAACAGGATTCGTCATTCTCAAAAACATTACCATAGAAGAGGATGCCATGTGCTTTGAACAGCCCCCTGAAAAGTCTGAGCTATTACCATTAAAATAAGTCCCCAAACAAATGCCCTGTTGACTCCACACATAGGTTGTGTGCAACTTCTGCCCATAACTAGATTTTCAGTGCAAAACTATCAAGAAGGTAAGTCCATTCATTGTAACTTTTTCTCCTCTCTCTAGAAAACATCTTCATGGTAAAGAAGTATTCTGCTGCTGCAATGTGAATCTCTTCTCACCTCATTTAGCAATGTCAGAACTAGACCCAGTGTTGCAAGTCTAAAAGAATTCCTGTTTTGGCAATGGTGAGTTTCAAACGGTTCGAAACCACTGGAGATAACAGACTGAAGCAGAGGAAACTATATCAAAACCAGCATGCAGCATATCTTACAGTCATTTCTAAGCTTAAGAAGGTAAGAAGAGATGATGATTAGAAAGAGTTTTTATGGAAATAAATTAAGAATAAATTGGATTTTCTTTGATATTTTATGCAACTCAATTTGGAAGAGTGGAAAGTTTAGTCAGTATGAAGGAGACCTCAGTTATTTTATTAGGTTATGGCAGTAGAAGTCAACTATCTCTGGTCAAAAATACTATCTCTGGTCAAAAATAAGGTGCAAGAAGTAGGTGGTGTAAATCCTCATATTATAAAACCAATGTATTTCACCAACTTACCTTGTCCCTTATCAAATTCAGATTAACCAGAAAACCCTATTTACATCTTGGGAGCTTAGATCAAAAAAATCTTGCTGATTTCATTGAAACATCTAAACCCAGCCATACCCGTGCCATGCAGTTACCACTGGCTCTGATTTCTCGCCCCTTCTATTCAGTGAGCAGTAATTTGCAGGCAGTGGAGGACAGAAGGCCATTATTTTACATTACGGCTATGCTACGAGCTAGAATAAAAGGGTAAATCCAAATGGTAAATTAAGTTAGAAATTACATAGCAGAAGACCATTTCTGGAGTTTCCTTGACAATGGCCCAAAACCCAAGACAGATGGTAATAAAAGTAATGATATTTACTGGACTTGTGGGGAAGGAAATGGAAACTTATTATCCCATCACATATATGTCTTATACTGCATTCTGTTTGGGAAGAAATACAAGATAGAATAAAAATATTATGCTGAGCAATGATATTCCTACTAAGACAAACTTTAATATTAAAGAAGTGACTAATGTTGGAAATCAAAATACAATAAAATCTTCTGCAAGTCAGAAAGTTGTTGTCTGGTAAAATGGACAGAGATAGTAAGTATGAAAAAGTGTTTGTAATTTCAAAGATATGCAACAGAATGTGGAGAGTAGAGTTTGAAAAATATTTTTAATAATTCGGCTTATCATAGGTGAGCTTAAAAAACTGAGTTTTCAGCAGCTGTGCTATTTACTGCTTCCTCTATTCATAGCTTGTACATAGGAATAAATCTCAAGAGCAACATCCTGAATCTTTTAGTGTATGTGAATTTTAGTACTGAAATTCTAATTTACAGAAGAGACAGTCCTAATGAAATGGTCTCATTCTCTGAAACAGGACTTCTTACGGAGGATGCATGTGGAAGCGGATACCAAGCTACTGACTTTTTATCAACTGACACAGTAGGTTAGATTTTTAAAGCGGTATGATCTCTTCTTATTTGCTCACGTACCTCTGCATGCTAAAATGAGATGCCAGGTGCACATCAGATGCCTGAAGCTCTAACCACGCAATTCTACATGTAAGGCCAATATCTGGTTGTTTAAGTAATTTTTAATTGCAGCAGGAGTACGCTGAGTTTTACTGTATCTGAGGTAGACTCCTTCCTTTCCAAGCTTAGTAAAATGAGGACAGAAGAATATGATAAAAAAATGAAACCTTTCTAGCTAACTTGATAATAACTGATGAAATGAAAAATTTGGTTAAGTGTAACGCAATTAGACTTCAGTAACTTGCTTGACTTGGTACTGCATGACATATTTCTATAAAGCCAGAAGACCAGAAAATCACCAGGGTACACATTACACACACTCAGTTCTGAATAACTAGCAAGTCCCAAAGTATAATTAATAGTAAGTGAAGACTCTTCAGTGAGCAGGTGTGAATCTCAGAGATCCCACAGGGATCATTTCCTGATTCTACTCTGTTTATAAGGTTGTTAGCAACCAAAACACAATGAAATTCTTACTGGCTAAGTGTGTAAATGACTCAAAACCAAAATACAGAAGAGAGTAAGTAACAAAGGAAAAGCAGTCTTCATTTTACAGTCAGGTGGCTAAAACCAAACCTTGCACAGCATTATGCAAAGTTTAACATTAATGTAGGAGGTACTTAGAGAATGGAGAAGGCTAGCAAGCAGTGGCTCTGAAGAATGATTAAGACTCATAGTACAGCAAGATATTACTACCTTTGTATTTGCCTTAAGGTGGAAGGTACTAAAATGCTGCATCCTCTGTCAGTGTTCAAATTAAAAAAAAACTGGAGAATGACCAGTAGACTACAAATGTTAGAAACAAATTCCATTCATTTGTTCTGCTAAAAAAATTTAAAACCTTTACCGTGATTACAGTTTATATATAAGCATGTGTATGTGCATTCATATATATGATGCATACTAAACTGATAATACATTGCACTTATTAGTAATGCCAGCTGAAAATTTTTACAGTGGTAAGAAAAAATTATCTTGGTAAAAAAGTTATCTTGTTGCAGGGAACTGATTACTTAGACATATTGATTTAATTACCTTTTTATTTTTGGTTAAAAAATGGAAGACAAATTGGTTAATTCAACATAACATCAAACCAAGTTGCTGTTCTCTTCTATTTTGGCTATTTGTGTTCACCAACATAAAGGATCCAAAATAAAATAAATGGCTATGAAAAAACAGTGTTCTGTAGACCTAATGGAAGTTTCCATATCGATTTAATCTACAAATAAATATTTTAAAAAAAATTGAATTTTCATCTTTAGTACAAAACCAAATTAACATTCTTTTTTTCACAGATAGATCTCATTATTAACATTGTGAAAAAAATGCCATAGATAAAGTGGATTTACTTTTGCTAAGAATTTTAAAATAAATAATAAATAATTTTCAAAAAGATCTTTTCTAGTTAAGACTCAAGTCTTAGGCTTAAAAAAGGTATTAATTCAGAAAAACCTTATACCTTTCAAAAAGTTAGAGTACGTCATGGTGGTTCTTCCTTGAACTTAAAAAGGAATTTTTTTAAAAGTGTAAAAAAAAAAAAAGTACTATTTGGGTTGGTATGGAACTTTTCCTTCATTTTCCTTTAAAAAATTTTTCATGGTACCCTGAAAGAGAGAGGCCATATATCATCAATTAGGATTATAATGACATGTCAACTCACTAAGACAATAAGAAAGGAGAAGAAAGGTAGGAAGGTCCTGTCTTTTCCTGCCTTCTGATATATGGATATTGATTTTAGAGTCCCTTCTGCAAAATTGACTTTGAAGTCCAATTTTGTTGGTTCTCTTTTCCCTGTGCAATATAACTGAAAGGTTGAAGAAATTATTTTAATTTTGTCTTTTCTTAACATGTGTGTTTTCACAACCAGTTAGAGATCAAATGAGTCTTGCAATTCATTATCTTTCTTAAACTCCCTTGCTTCTCTTATCAAATTGTTTAAAACCATTTCTGTATAATGCTGTTGTCTTTTGTACTACCCTTATACAAAAACATATATAGGTCATAGGATCAAGAAAACGCTTGTACCTAACAATAAGATTTATACCTCTCCTATCCTCATTTTCAACCGCAGTACAATTATTTTATGAAATAAATTCTAAGAATTTCAGCCAACTATAAAATGGAGATGTGAAAAGTTTCAGAAAAATGGTTGAAATTCAACATCATCATAAGAAACTGAAAGACAAAACTTCCACTGAAAATTGTTGGACAACACTAAGAGCTTTATTTCACTACCACTGTAATAAAAACCACAATCCAAATCCACAATCATGTATTTGAAATAAAGTAATATTTCAGATTAAAAAAACCCAAAAGTTTCAGTGTCTTAACACAAAATTTATTGTCATTATCATAGTTCAGGATTTTAATTTTCTTTCCTGTTGTTGTTTTTGTAAGAATTTATTTTTCTTCCTAACAGTTGGTTTAAACATTCAATATTAAGTACCATAGGTCCGTAATCAGGACAATTAGGATCACAATCTGAATTACTCTTTCCTTTGTTAATTATTAGTCTTCAGCATCATGAAACATATTACTGCTGTGGAAACAGTAATGGATCTAAAACTTTTATTGAGACTTACTAATATTTAACTCTTATACTTTCACACCTTTCTCAAGGCAAAGCAATTAGCACAAGTCACCTATATGTAGTTAATGGTTTTATTATTGGCAATCATTCTTCAACAAGGTTCTACCTCACACCCAAAGAAATGCCAGTTTTCATGCCCTGTCCACTGAACAGTGACAGTCCCAGGAGAGAATGAGAAACATGGTTTGAAAGAGACGTAAGCAAATAATCATACTGGAAATCAGCAGCAAAGTTAGATGCCAGGTCTTTAGCCCTTCCATTTTTAAGAACTCATGCAAGCAAACTACCAAAGTGGCAGGTCCAGCTTTATTCTTTCAAGCAGGAAAAACAGTCTTGCACTGTGTAAGTTCACCCTTTAGAAAGACTTGCATTCACTCTAATCAGAATTTTAGCAAAGCTAATTGTTTCTTGTTAATCACACTTCATTTTACACATGCAACTTCAGCCTTCTTTGCAGAAGTAAAACATCCATCCAGCACTAATTATTATTAATTTGTATTATATTCTTGCTTGTAATTCATGTCATAAGCTATGACCCTATTTTAAGTAACACTGTAAAAAGACAGAACAAGAAGGTGTCTATCTAGAACTTTACAAAGAAGATGGCAAGGTGAATGTAAGATGGGATATGGCAGATGGATACAGGCTGCATGGTAATAATGCAAGTTGTGGTGTTGTAACACTCACGGGTGCATTATAGGAAAGGGAAATACAAGAAGAAATTTAAAGGAAGTAGCTCTGGGAGTGCTTCTGGCAAAGTCCTGTGAAAGGCTGCAAAGAGAAACAAAAAGCTAGTAGTTAAACACACCTATTTCTTGGTTGATAGAGCTGACGTTGAGGACTGATCAGAAGGGAGGTTGATATCTATACGGATAGTGAGAAATAATTAGAATTATAAGAAATCTGCCATCTTAAGTGTCATGGAATACAAAAGAGCTAGTGGAATTGCGGGACAGAAGGGAATGACAAAATCAAAATAGAAAACAAGATAAAATTTGTCAAGTCCTGACACATAGAATATTGGAAATTAAGACACCAGTTGATAAGAGTTTTACCTGTAGAACTATCACTTCAAGCATTAAAACTAAAGCAATCTTATCCCAGGAAAAATATAAATGTAAAAGCCTGAGCAAACATGTAAATGCTCACTGAATAACATGGAGTCGTAAAGAGAAAAATCCCAATACCAGATTCTCTATCCAAACTCACACCTCCACCATAACCCAGAAGAGATGTACCAAAGAGTTCTTTCCTTAGAAGGCGCTCCCTGATCTACACACTTCTGACATCACTTTCATCTAGCTACTTGTGTCATAGGGATCAACATAAAACGGATGGAATGCCTCACCCCCTTCCCACCTTTTGCAGATGATGGGCTCCATTCTACTTCATTTGATTTCTAAGTTCCATAAGGTATTCCTGGATTCTCCACCAAAGATTATTTCTAGTCTATTAAGCAGTGATCCATTAAGGACTGCTGGAATAAGTATCCAAAAGATATTTTCTGTGGTTGTTACCACCTCCCCAAGATTCATAAAACTTTCCTCATGTCCATGCCCCTTCCTTCTCCTCCAGCCTCCCAGCTTGATCCAAAGAAAAAGGAAATGCCATTACCGACTTTAAAATAAAGTAATTTTGTATTTATCTAAATTTTCCCAAGTCTATAGGTAAATTGAGTTAAACACAGTTTAGCCTGACATACTCAAGGAATAAAAATGTCTTGATTTCTGGCAACATTTGTTTAATTTTTGCATTACATTTTGAAGTGGCAACTGATGGTAGTGTGTAGCCTAGCCCGAGGCTGGTACTTAAAAACTGAGTATATAGTAAGAGCAGAGAATAAATTTCAATGACAGTTTAGAATAGGCAACATGAACTGTGTTAATTTTCAAATGCAGAGTTAAGCACAACTTTAAACCAAAGGCAGTTGCAAAAATCCCATGTTATGGCAGAAATTAGGAGGATTTCATACATTTATTGGAAGCTGCTTTGTGATTGTCTCCAGCTGATATAATAACTTGGCAATAGAGGCACGTGATAGAAGGTTTTAGCATGTTTAGCAACTAATATAAAGTAGAACAGAAACAGGCAGAATAATGGCTTACACTTGAAAACCATCTTTGCAGAGTAAGGTAATGATGTGCTTGACACATCAAAGTGCCAGAATTTCAAAACTCTCTCTCTCCTTAGAAGTTTGAGGAACGTATTTTGCAGAATAAGAGTTGAGCTTAGTTTCTAAGAATCTTGCCTAGTGTAAATGAAGGTTGTGTCTCTTTATGGTGGAATTTGTTGGTATTTGTTTTGAAGAGAGAGAGGGGAATGTTCCCCATAGTTTATAAGTATTAGCTGGTTTACTCTACATGTGGAATTCCTCTATCTCTCTGAGGCAACAAGAGTCACTCCAAACAAAGGAAGCATCAACATTTCTTATGAGAGAGTGGTGACAGTTCACCTTTAGCTGGGAGACAAGGTTTTGGAGGCTTTGTCAGATATGTGCAAGCACACACACACAGTCTCCTAGGGTTCTTAAGTGGGCATAGCAACATGCTGAGCTTGACACAGCGTCTACTCAGCAGCATCCACCAGTAAAAGAGACTCAGTGAATCCAGTTTTTCTGTTTCATTGAACACATTTTACTACCTATGACCTTACTTTTAGCATACATGGGTTTGTTTCCAGGAGAGTCATTAAAAAAGAAAAGGTAATGAAGTCCTGACAGGTCCTCTGGGTTAACAATGATCCTACTAGTACACATGACACTAAATACATTAAGATGTAGCCGATGCTGCTACGCAGGAGGTTGCGCAAGGCTGTTAATTTATATTACATAAGACATAGTAAAGGAAAATTAACTTCCACTGTCCTTATCATAAGATACAATTCTATTAATATCTCTCCATAATGAAGTTATTGAATACTAGTCATCCTCCTAAGCAAGTCACACAATTTGCACATTCCAGTGGAATTTGTTTACCACGCCAATATTTTTATTTTTTAAACATAAGATGTAATGAATGCACAGAAAAATGCATCAACAGCAAAATGAAATTGAGTACTTTAATCAGCCTAGACTTTGATTGTTTCAGGAATTCTTCAGACATAAAAAGAAAAATTACCATCATATTCCAAACTTTTGTCCATCTGTTTTACAGAAAGGTGATGTATCTCTGCAGCTAAAAACTTCAGAACTTCTGCTAACACAGCTTTTGCTGTTCTTCAGTATGTAATTTCTGTTACTCATCACCATTAACCACAGCCTGAATGCAATTTTCAGTGGTTACAGTATTAGGAGTTTTGGTTTTGCAACAGCTTTTTGAGAAAGTTCATGAGAGCCTTGTGACTTCCGTTTGAAAACAACGAATTATCTTTCAATTTTTTCCCATACTTTTTTTTCTATACTTCTGTGAAGGTCTGAATACTTACTGACTGCTATTGGCTGGTAACACCAGCTGACATCGAGCGAAGACACAAATTTTACTTTATTTATAGCATTTTGCAGCAATGGTCATTAATTATTTTGTTTCAATACAAATGGGAAACAGAACTTCAAAACCTTGCATCTGGGTTCATAACTGCTGCAGTCAACTATAGGAAATTTGTGGCTTGGAGAATGACAGAAGAGGAAGGTCACTAGTAAATACTGAGAGCATTAGAACTAAAGGAGTTTCAGACTGAAAAGTGCAGTTACTGCTTGAGCGATGAAAGGTTAATAACTGTCAGTGGAAATCTTTCCCCTGCCCTCTGACATTTTGCTAACCACTTAGAGTAGTACTTAATACTAGTCCCTTGACATATGGCTTTTTTCCAAGGTTAGACTGTCATTCTTTCCTGAATCTGCATGAGCCTGCCAAGAAATCTGTTTTTATAAATACGCAGTTTAAAGTAAATGCCCTCCTGAGATGGAGCTAATACTTCAAGCTCAGGTTACGAGCTTGAAAAACCTCAGTTTACATATGTGCTCTGGAGAGACTATCAGTTGTTTGGCAGAGAGCTAAGACAAAACTCCAAGCTGTACAGAGGGTGTTGCACATGCTTAGAGCTCCTAGACATCAGGAAAATATCCCTGCAGAGGGACCCAGCATGCTGTAATTTGGCGATGAAAGACCAAGGACGGCTTTCAGTGCAGCTGCCTCTAATGGAAGCAACTGGAAGTGAACAGGACGTCTGGAGTGGTAAGAGATGGGACAAGACTGCATCAGACAAGACAGGTACAGATAAAACATGTCTTAGGAAGGACAATCTACGATGAGACATTGAACATTCCTACATGTGAATTGTAGGAAAAAAGAGAAAGGAAGGTATTATAATTCTAGCAATGGAACGCATATTTAGCAGGTCACAAAAGCAATCATAGCTCTGATCAACTTTACACTGTTCATATGCTTCTAACATCATTTAAAAGATTAATTGCTTATACGGTATTGGTACACATTAAGTTTTGCCTTTAGTAAGTAGCTTGCAGACTAAGTATTTCTGCTCCAGGATTCCTTCTACAGTACAGAAATTACTTTGGATATCTTATCTCCAGTTTCTGACCCCCCTTAACCTTTGTTCAAAATGATCTATTTGCTAATGAAGTTGAGTTGCAACCTTTTTAATAGCTGTTAGAATAAATATAGTCACAAGGCTTTAGGCTATAATACTGAAAACAGACTATTTTGTTCCCATAACAGCAGTTCAACCAGCTGCAGCATTGATTCAAGTGTGTTAGTTGCCAATAGCCATAACTAGGTGATTATTAGACCCTTCCATTCATTAACAGCCTTTAATCGGAATGATTCAGAAGCACCCTTCACTCACATAACATTACTTACACCACCAGTATAGGGCTGCTGAAACATCATTTCTGAACATCAGTGTGTCATGTTGTATTTTAGCTATATAAAATGGAAAAAAAGTGAGTCTTCAATAACTAGTGAAGTGACAGACAGACCCTTAGATTTTTCATGTTCCCAAGTGGCAGAGGTTGAAGTTTCAGGCTACAGATGAAATATACATGATACATTCCTCAGCTAATTATTTGTCAGTATGATAATAAATCACACCAGTGCCTGCAAGGCTGTCTAAATTTAGAAGGTTCATGAGATGTAATACATAATTAATACCCTTAGATTGGATGGCTTAAAGGCAAGTGATTTTGTGGTCTCATATGAAGTAGAGAACATTCATCATTGTTGTCCAAGCAAGGAATCGCCAGCATGCCTGCTTTTTGGGATGGTGTATAAATGTCTCTGTCATTCATTCTGCTTTATATGTAGAAAACAGAAAATACATAACAAGCAGAACTAGATTTTTAAAGTCCCATGAATTTACGTTTATGCATGTTAAAGGTACAAAATCCAACATGTGCACATGTGGGTAATGAATTAATGGTCAAACATAACAATCAACGGGAGTTTTACCACCAATATCACAAGATTATTATGAGGTCGCAAATACACATATGCGTATGTAAGTACATGCATGCAAAATTCTCCAATCATTTGGCTTCATGTTCTCCAAACTCTCCTTTTCTCAAAAAGTTCATCCATAGCCTTTTTGGAAGATGGTCCTCACAGCCTTCCACACTCCACCTTTCTCACCCTTTACCCTGTGGCTCTCCACAGGACCCATTCCCTGGCCCCATTCTCTCCTCTCACATGTTTTCTTTCTGAGAAAAATCACCAAGAAATACTAATTAAGTTTTACAATAATGGTTCTGCTTTGCCCTCTAGACATGAATTGTCCTACCTGAATAAAACACAATATGACTAAGAAAGCAGCCCCTCAGTATCACGCTGCCAAAACCAGAGCTCCTTCCTCTCCTTCAGACCCCACTAACTTGCTGCCCACTCTGGGCAGCGCAATCACACAGCCTTTCCCACTGTGGAGAAAAGAAAAACCTTCACTGCTGAGTTTATTTCTGCCCAGCTCTCTGATCAAGTTTGTGCTATCAATGACCAAGTTTGTACTATCATTCGTGGGGTATTATTTACACTATTAACTCCTTCAAGCTCCCTCAAGCTCATGGCTTAAAATCTTCTGAAATTCAGTGATTAGTAGAGAGTCTGTATTCCTACCTACAATGAGGATGACCATTTTTATCCTGCCTCTTAGGTTTCATGTGACAGACTCAACTCATAAAAAGTAGAGTACAAGCAGGAAAGGTACTGAAGAGATCAAGGATTAGAGTTATGAAATGAAGTTGGTCAACTTTGTATCCTACCAGGCACATATAATCAAAGGGAGAACAAGTAACGGTATGTAGTTCACGGAAAAGGGAAAAAAGAGCTAAATGTTCTGTAGTTACAAGTGCTGAAGTATCAACTTTTCGAATTACCAAATTCTTAGAAATGTTGCCCAAAACTTCCTTCTACAATTGAAAGCATTTTTGCAATTGCAATTTAGGCCACTCCTGAAATGTGTGGACAGATGCAAAGGCAATACTGCACAGCAGCAGCAGGTAGGAAGCTCACCTAGCTAAAATCCTGTTGCAGTCATATATGTAGCTTTTGTACTGATCTCATCTTTGACTTGACCTGACTTCAGCAGCTTTTTCCCTGTATGAAACATAAACAAACTTACTCTGCAAATATTCCTAGGTTATACTGATCAGAAGTTTTCATCTTGTTGCCGTGACCACGTTACTTTCATATTTACTTTTCTTTACTGGCTCCTACTTTCTACCTCAGCAAACTTGTGAAAACACCCATATTTTACATAGTTAAAAAAAATGTTTTTATGCTACCTCCTTGCTGTCTCTGCTTTGAAGGAGCTTTTGCTACATATGTACAAAATGGCATTATTCTTTTTATCACCTCTTCTCTGTCTTCTTCAATAACTATTTGTTTCAGGACTTCAAAGAATTGTTAGTAAAATTAGTGGTGGAGCTCTATAGGCTTCACTGTTGTCTGGTACTCAGAAAGTACTACTTGCTGAATGTAAAGAAAAAGATCAAAGAGGGAAACACTGACATGTTCTGTCAAAGACATAATCTTCAGTATCTCTGCCTAGTGTCTTATCTTGCTAGTATTATGGGAGACAAATATCTCATCCCTCCACTCCTCTTAAACATTTCATAAATATCCCCCTTTTTCTTTTATGCAACTGATGCTGGCAATGTGAGAGGGTTTTCTGTAATTCAGTTCTGGTTTTCTTCAGTATTTTCAGAGGTCTCTCTTATAATCTCACTATCTAGCAGTGTTATTTTACAAATAAAATAGCTTTATGTCTTGCCTTTATTTGGCATTACAATACCAATTGATTTATTAATTTATTATAATAATTATATTTTTATTAACATTATTGTAACGTAAAGAGTTAAATCAGCAAAACTAAGGTAAACTTATTTGAATGGATTAGCTGCTGCTGCTTGAAATGACACACTAAATGATTATGTAAGTTGTACATCCACCATACACCAACTAAATATTGAATACGTTGCTATTTGAAATAAATGCCTGTAAAAACTAGCCAGTACAGAAACAAAGGATAACTAACAAAAAAACTTTAGAATTACTTTACGCCTTCTGAAAACAGCAATAATTGTGAAGAAGCCTATAGCGTCATCATTTTTTTGAATGCAGAATTTACTATTATAACAATTACGGTAATCAGTCAGATCTTGAAACTTCACACATTTCATTACAGCAAAGAAAATTTTTCCTTTGGAAAAGGAAATCTTCCTATTGGAAGATTTTATATAAGTGCTATATCACTTGCTCCAAATTTTTCTTGAACATACAAGTGCTTGCAGGCTAATAAAATAATGGAATAATTTCTTAAACAGCAAAAACATTTATCACATTCTCTAAAGTATGGAATTTAATTTTTATTTTGCTTCTATGGTTTGGCTCTGTCGATTTTATTGCAGCACTACAGAAATGTTAAAAAACTAGATATTCAGTAATACTTTCAGAGATATGTCATTAGAGATATCAGCACCTACAGATGGAGTGTTTTATAATTATAAAAGTAGCATACCTGAAGGTGATGGAGTGATTTCTTTGATCTCTCCTCCTCTTTTTGGTTGAAGGGTAAGATCAGACTCTTCAAAAATTCCAGTTTAGAGCCAGGGGAAAGAACAATGCTTGTTGTGTTATGTACTTGAAAAGAGAAAGATTTATTTTAAGATAGAATGGTGGGGCGGTTAACACAGTAAGGAAAGGGTGAGAATAATAATATGGAAAACAAAAATAATGTGAAAGAAAGGACAACAAAGATTAAGATATTTTGGTTTAGGTTTTTGTACTGAGGCAAAACATGTCAATCTTTTTAAATTATTTGTGTGCATCTTGTGTTTTCATTTTGTCTTACTGAACTGCTTAAGAGCATTCAGATCAGCATTAAAATGCATGGCTTGTTTAACAACACTCATGGACTATTTTTCCTGTCTAGAACAGATCTCCAAAACAAAGAAAATGCTCAGTCGTAGAGGAGACAATGTATCATTGAAATGCAATACAGCCAGTGAACTAGTCCACAGGAAAAAATGGGATCAAGTTGCATTCTAGCAGTATGATCTCTGAATAACAGTTACTAATTCTAAAGTAAAATTCCTTCAACCGTAACTTCAATAAGGTAAAATAATTTAAGTAAAAATAAATTAAAAAAACCCAAACAGAAGAACCCAAACTCTGAAATCAAATACTGCTACAATTTTTCTCAGCATAAAATTTGAAGAAAAGTAAGCCTATGGAAAATATCCTACTTTGTGGCAACTTGCCCTTTTTGCTGAAAAAATAATGTGACAGAAAATTACAAAGCAGTCATAGAGTCCTTTCATAATTAAAAGATACAATTTTTTTATTCACACATGGTGCTAAAAGCCACAGTCACACCATGACAGTGTTTCTCCTAAGACAGATCACAACATACATATGCTCCGTTCGTGTAGTGTCCACCCTCTAAACCAAGATAGGGCCACATCAGTATGTGTATTCATATTTTAGAGAGTTTATTTTGGTTTGTGACAAATGGATATAACTTTTTTTTTTTTTTGACTTCCAGTTATTACACATAAAAGGCATCAATAGCACTCAGAAGATGGAGAAGCCTTGCTTCCATTCTTCATAGGAAGAAACTGACAAACATTAGTAACAAAGAATGAAGAATAATTTCAATTTTTTAGGCATTAGTAGTATCTTTCTGTATGATTAACTGCATGGGAAATAAGATCTGCTTGTCACACAAATCCAGTAAAGAAAGAGCTGTGGACAGGATGACCACCCTAAAGAACATTGCAAATTCGTGAATGGCAAAAGGAATGTAGTACCCCATAAAGTCAAGCTCAAAAAATATGTCAACATACTTCTTGCAAAAACTAGTTTAAAAAAACCAAACAAACAACCAAGAAAAAACCCCACATAAAACATTTTTAATATTTTTGAGAAGATTTAAAAAATAAACCAAGGTGGAAGGATGCAGGTTGTGTTTTTTGTTGTTTGTTTTGGTTTTTGTTTTTAATTTAATGTCTCTTTTCATGTTCTGATTATTTTGTGATTCTGAGCTATCGAGTTACTGAATTTTTAGTCTTGAACTGGGATTAAAGGATAAAAAAAAAATATTCAACAGAACAGCCTCATCTGAAGATCAGATTTGGATTTTGTGTTCAGGACTGTACAGCATGCTTAGAGACAGAAATTCCTTCACTGGCCTGTTCCAGCGTCCTGCATCATATCGCCCCATTTCATCCATGACTGAGAAAAGAAGATAGTCATAAGTATTTCAAAATGACAAGTCTGTAAGGTACATTTTAAGTTACGGTGATGATAAAAATGATTATTTACTTTAGATCACTCGATAACTTTCTAATAGTGAAATCATATACTGGGTTGTACATAGAACAGATAAGGCACTTCAGTAAATACAATAAAACCGCTTGTGAATTTAGTAGTTGTAAAATTCTTGCATTTAAGACATGAAGAATTTTTTTAAATTCAATTTATTATTGAATGTATGTGCGCTTTCATTTCCTTATTAGTTTTGGTCTTGTTTGATTTATAGTTTCAGATTCATAATCAATACCAAGTGCCTGCCTGGAAAGCAAATCCCATCGTTGTTCTCAGTTTTTGGAGGAAGAAAAGCCTCTCTCACACAGATATTTTGTTTAGTTCTTTCTTCTGCTTGCTAATCTGAAATCAATAACCTATTTGGACCTGAAGCCAAAATTAAGATCCACTCACTAAGAGGGAGACTGTTGACCTTCACATGAGACACGTTTTCAGTGATTCCCTACTAAACAGGAGGGAGAGACAGGAACCCTTCATAGCTCTTACCTACCCAAGCAGCAAACAGGGACCTGTGAAGAAATACATCTTTTATCATATTGGTACATATAAATGTAGTTCACAGGCTGCTGGGAAGGCTCTGCACGTGGGCTCTCCACGCTTGGTTCCTGAGCTCTCTGAGGATGGCTGCATCCCCCAGCTGATGCTACCATTTCTGTGGGAAAATCAAAACTCACATTTTACCACAAAGCCCCTTTACTTTGTCAGACAACTGAGAACTTGTCACCAGAAGCAAGTCAAAGTACGTGAGTGGCTGCCAGCTGGCCTCATGTCATTTCCAGGCACAAGAAACTTTCACAGATTCCTGAACTGATATAGCTAAAAAATGATAACCCCAATGACTGCTGCTTGACAGCTTTACTGTAACTAGGCTTTGCTGTATCCGCATTTCTTTTGTAACTGCTAGGTCAAATACTCTAATAAATTGATCTGTAAAACCCCTCAAGTGATACAGGGTAGTAGTTTCCTCATTTTACTGGAAGACGGACGTGTTTTGTTGGAGACACTTGTGGCATTCCATATAAAAGACTGGTAGCACAGATACATATATAAGCCAGAATCCTCGCTGCCTGTCTGCCAGTCTGAAATGAGCACCTGAATATTTTACATTGTGTTAATGACAACCAACAGAGCGGCTTTGAATCCTTATCAGAGTGATTCTGGATGAAACAATCCCACAGAAACAACACTGTTTGCTTAATATACAAGGAAATTCTATGTTGCCTACACGCTTCCTCTTTCTCTGTATCTTTAAAATCTTGTCAGAAGCCATACTAACTTTTCTTAAATAAATGCATCGGGGCTAGGCAATGAAGTCTCCCCATCAGCGAGACCAAGATACACAAGGTTAGTGAAATGTTGTACAAAATATTTTAATCATCACAGTTTAAGAATTGGAAATACTTATACTTTTCATTATTGCTGGCTCTGAATAAACACGCTGATCACTCATAGTTTGCTATCCCAAAAAACTGCTAATAAAACTGGTGCCTTAGGACACATCAGAGCTAGCTCCAGCTGGAAAGCAGCATAGTCAATTTAATCCAGTACTGAAGCGAAACTTTCAGCTGGTTTGGAATACAAGCAGATAAAACTTATACTTGATTAGGGCATGGGTCATATAAATTTGAAGTGCCATGTATGTTTCTCTTCCTAGAACATACAATATAGACATATTCTTCCTGAGGTGTATTGTCCATCCTCTTACATCTGTGCTAAGACTTCTAATTCTTTCTAAGCTCTCTGATCTTCCTCCCTGATAGTTTCCAAATTCCTCCAAGTGAATGCTACAAATGGTAGTTTATTTCTCTCTTATCACAACACAGAGTTTATTTTATACACATTTTCTCATACTGTATCCTTATTTCAGGCTGCAATTCCTGTGCCCTTCCAGCCAGCTGCAGCCTTTGAAACATGTGGCTGCTTGCACATGCCTGCGACGAGGCAGGAGTAAGCTATAAACAAAGAAGATCATATTCAGACACTATAAACAAATAAACCAGATATGCAGAAGCCAAAATTACTCAGCCAAGTATTTCATGGGGCATAAATCTGTGCCCGCACAATAAAAGGCAAGGTTGAGTACCTTTTAAAAATTTAGTTGGAATAAATCTGGAAGCTGGAAAACAGCAAGTGAATCCTTAATATGTCATTAGAAATAAAGACTAAAACTTTCAAAAATATGTAGTGTTATCAGGGGCATTCAAACATCACCAACATAATCCATCTAGAATTATATCTTCATACTGGCCTCCCTTTTGCCACCATCTGTGCTTGCACAAACCCTATGGAATTGCAAAATGCACTGTCATTCTGGTAAATGATGTGTCATTAATGTTAAGCACACCCAAGTAGTATGTGCGCATAAATCCTAGAAATAGGTTTTCCATTCTCATGGATTACACAAGTACCATGTCTGAGTGCTTATGCATACAGAATTAAAGACACTGATCACCTTTTAAAATTGAGTCTTTAGAAGTAATGCAAACTGGTGCAGAGAAAGTTAAAAAAAACCCCCTTAAGGTCACATACTCTCTCTATAATTTCAAGAGTGTATAAATCACGCTCTTGACATTAAAAAAATTCTTGAGTTAATATCTATGTCTGCTTTTTTCTATTTTGTAAATTATAAATTACAGATGCCCATTTTCTCATACATTTTTAATTAAATGTTAAGAGGACATTATCATATATGCAGACTCTTCTACTACCAAAGCATGCAGGAACTGAATTCTCTCTACGTTCATATTAAAAAGTTGTGTACTCCTATATTACAATCCCATCATTTGAATATGAAATTTCAATTATAGGCATATTTTGAACAAGATATCATCTATGTATTTAGATGAGCTATTATTTCTCATAGTTCAATTTTCTGTAATGATACTTAATCTAACCCAAGTATTATAAAAGTAGCTTTTTAGATGGATACTCACTAGTAATTGAAATAATAACCATTTGGTTTAAAAATGAGAATTTTAAGTTGATTATCTGTCACCTGCAGAATATGCATGGGTAATTCAGTCCTATCCATGTCACTCCTTGAACAACTCTCATTTGTACTACAAGAGACTATGAGAGCTCTACGCCCTGCTTTTATTTAGGCTTTGATACAAAAATATCTAATTTCTGGCACAATCAGTCATAATCTCTCTAGAAATTAGATCCTCCTTCCTTTTATTTCCATGTGACTTTATTTCTGCATGGGAAAAAGTCTTGCTCATATCAGTATTTGCTGAGTAGCATTTCTGTTCTGTTCAGTTCTCATTACAAAGCTAAGGTGCTTACAGAATATTTGTTGTTGTTAAAACATATTTCATGATCTTAACGATGTTAATCCACATGTACAAAAGCAGATGGATATGAGTAGCTACCTAAGGAGTTCAATAGCTTTCCATAAGATTAGGCCCAAAGACGTTACGGGTATCAAAGCAGATTACAACACCCACTGAAGCAAGCAGACATCTCAAAGTCCATCATGCAGATGAAGAATGCAAGGGTCTGAGACAGACAGACAACCACTGCTTGTGTCACAAGCCAAGTCACAGTCAACAAAGAAGAACTCAGGTACCTGGAATTTCCTTTTGATGGTTTTAAGTCCTAATATAATAAAACTGGGACCATCCTATGGAAATATGATGAGATTGTCTTGCATAAATTTAACTACACATTAAAGACTGCTGTGTGGGAGAACGCAACTCTATCCTTAACCATCACATATATTTCTCCATTGCAGTATATATGTATAGAGATCCTACACATAACTTTTACTTCAAATTCTTATAGTATCCAGTATTTAACTCAGAAAATTATTTTGGACAATATCAGATTCAATTATTTTTTTCCAAAATACTATATTGTGTCTAACTTGTTTATTATTACCTTACCATTATTACAAACAAGCTAGTCAATATATATATAAAATTATGTCATAGAAATATTCAGCATAAGTTTCACATTAACAAAAAATTACTAGTATGGGCACCGTAATCCTTTGTGGCTTCCAATAACTGCTGCTGAAAATGTTCATTTACTCTAAGAAGTATCATCAAAGTTGCTCTTACCTACAGAAAGCTATATTGTATCAAGCGTTGGTCTGATATGGGAAATCTTTAACTTACTTTTAAAAGTAGAGAATCACGAGGTGTTATCCAAGCTGTGGACAAGGAAGTGTCTCACTAGCTGAAGACAACTGCACTGATGGCATGTCAGCAAGGCTTGATATTTGACTTGAAATAAGGTGCTTGACATTGACTTGAGTTGCAGACGATGGGCATTGCAACTACTGTGAAAACAAGCTATTGTACATGCTTTCCTTTACTGCATGGTTGCAGCCACACCATATTTTACTTTTCCTTTTAACTACTTACATTGTAAACCTTTCATCACACTCTTCAGATGAGAGGTTTCATATGGTGTCTTCAGAGTCTCCTCTTTTCAGAGATTAGAAGGAAAGCTCCTAGATGATGATGACAATACCTGAAGTCAGCAAACTGCTGTCAAAACAGAGGTAAAACTAAGGTATTGATGCTTTCCATGAGAGAGCCTCCAAGATGCAGGTGCTGGAGCACTTGTCCTGCAAGCAGAGGCTGAAGGACCAGGGCTGGTTCAGCCTGGAGCAGGGATGGCTTCAGGGACATCTAACAGCAACTCCTTAGTGTCTGCAGGGAGTTTGTTGAGAAGGGAGAATCAGGCTCTTCACAGAAGTGTATGGAAAGGGAATAAGAGATAATGGATATAAATTGAAACAAGAGATGTTCAGGCTGGATATAAAGGAAAACTTTCTCAGCATGAGGACAGCCCAGCAATGGGACAGGCTTCCCAGAGATACTCCATCCCTGGAAGTTTTCAAGACCAGGCTGAACAAAGCCCCAGGCAACCAAGACTGATCTCAGAGCTGGCTCTGTTGTGAGTGGGATGTCAGACTGGGGACTTTGTGAGCTCCCTTCCAGATGGAACTATCCTATGAGTGTATGGACACAAAGCAGAAGTTTGGAGGTTGCAGAAATTACTGGAGGAAATTGCCTAGCCTCTTTTGCACTGGAAGGCAGCCAAAAAATCCTTCCTGAACCTGAACTTAACAAATCTATGAAACAAGGGCTGCATATACATTAACACTTTGTTTCAGAGTACTGCAGTTTTGAACTGGATTTCCCGATTGTATTCCCCCTTACAATGCATTAGCTCAGTTCATAGGGCAGTTTTAATTTACGCAAACTAGACTTTTTTCGAAGGAAACTGAAGAGAAAACTCCGTGTCAGGCATGCAAGAAATGCAATCTTGCATATAATGGGTTAATAAGAGTCCTAATCAGAAGTCAATGTTTCAGATGACGTCAAACTGCACCTGTGGTGAGGATATTTGAATCAGGGAACCAGACTAAATCTAGTTCAAATTAAACACCCAGAGCAGTACACGGCATGGAGGCCTCAGCAACAGCTACTTTGATCTGCTGATCTTTTTCTCCTCTGTCAGACTTGCTGATATAGACATAGCTACTAACAGAAAAGTGAAGCTGCCTGACATTTGTACAGCCAGAAATAAGTGCATCAAAAGAAAAAGAAATTAAAGAAATACCAACCACTTAGGTGAAGGTCATAGCAAATCTCTAAATTATTTACTTAAGTTCAAAACTTAAAGACTTATAGACTTGTAAGATATTAATTAATATACAGGGTGGGAAAGGGAATTACAGTTCCCTGTTTCAAAACTGAAGCATCAGCTACTGAAAGTTTTGGGTTTATTTTTTATGTCCTTTCTCTTTTGCACAATCTGAAACTCATATAACTGACACTGAAGGCAAACAAAATAGCAGTTCTCAGTCCTAAATAGAGGATAAAAATATGCAGACAAACAAAGCAGCAATTATGAATTCAATACCACTCTGTATAGCAGCATAATAACCATTAATTTGAAGTTCTACGATAAAAAGTGCTTAAGCCCAAATGTGGGCCAAGATTTTGCCCTTTCCTCCTATTCATTTCATGTACATGGAGAGTGAATACTTCAAAGCCACAGAGATACTCGGAGGGCTGGAGCACCTCGGCTGTGAGGACAGGCTGAGAGAGTTGGGCTTGTTCAGGCTGGAGAAGGCTGCGGGGAGACCTTATAGCACCTTCCAGTACCTGAAGGGGCTACAAGGAAGCGGGGGGGGACTTTTTACAAGGGCCT
This sequence comes from Eurypyga helias, assembly GCF_000690775.1. NCBI lineage: Eukaryota > Metazoa > Chordata > Aves > Eurypygiformes > Eurypygidae > Eurypyga > Eurypyga helias. The sequence goes on along the minus strand of NW_010237689.1, from coordinate 51,208 downwards.
GTAGAGACAGGACCAGGGGGAACGGGGTTAAATTGAAAACGG
>NW_010237689.1:16886-51015 GCF_000690775.1 Eurypyga helias | reverse complement strand
GGCCCCTGCCCGTGGCAGGGGGGTTGGAACTAGATGGTCTTTAAGGTCCCTTCCAACCCAAACCATTCTATGATTCTATGAAATGAATACCAAAGCATATAAGCACAGTGTAACATATAAAAACATTACTGCATGCTAAAAAATGTTGTAAAATAGTAGAAAAGGAGGGCTCCTAAATTTTGAAATTATCCAAAATTACACATATTATTATTTCAGTAGGTAAAAAGGTGTCACAATCAATCCCCAGACTCTCTCTATATCATATAAATATATGATATATGGAATATATTTCTCCAGCCTTATCTTGTCTAGGAAACAGTAAAAAAGCTCTGGAGTAGCTTTGTGAAAAGTATTGCTTGCATCTCCCTGATGAACATGAATCTGCATTAGAAAACAATTTCCGCCCCAACTTCAGTATCAACTCACTTTCAATGATGTCTTGAATGAGAAATGATGATGAACAATTTTCTTGACCTTTATTTTTTTCAGGTAGCTGGTGTTGGACTTACTGACAGAAAATTAATGGATCCTCGCATCCATCCAACGTCTCAAGCTAACACTGTGCACAGCCCATGTAGAATGAAGCAATTTTTGTCAGTAGCTAGTGTAACAATTATCAGAGCAAATTTTATAAAAACTGAATTTTGTTTATTTATCTCGAAGCTAGTAAGAGACTAACACACAACTCAGAAACCTATAGCAAGGTTACAGTTCCCAGAACTTTGCAATATCTGGACTTAGTGCATATTTTCTAATTGTACCATTTTCTAAAAACATAATAAAAATCCCCAAACCAATTATTTTAAGACATTTTATAAATATGACTAAAGTTTTTTCAAGTTCTCTGGGTAGATTAGAGCTGCACCTAATGAACATGAGTAAGCTCTGTTTCAGTAAAATGTTTAAGCTTCTGCATAGTCTTAAGCAAGTCAACACTAGAGTCAAGGAATGATTTTGTATGCTTCAAGTAAAATATGCTGATGGTGCTCTGTTGAATCAAGACCTTAATGTTTTTTAGGCATTCAGTAGGGTTATGGCAGAGGAATAAGAGATAACGTCTTATTTCTTGATGTAAACACCAGGAGAGGAAGATGATGTGCAACCTAGAATGCAGAAACACACACATTAAATCATCAATACATTAGTATCAACTTTACAGATCTGTCATAATAATACTAGGAACTGTATTTACAGACCCATTAGAAGATTACATTTTTCTGCTCTGATGATTCAAAATTGCTTTTGATTTCTTTTATTTTCCCCCTTCTTTTACTGATTCTACCATAAGGTTGATGATGTAAAAAATCAGAGTGCTGTTGATTAGTGCTGTTACATACTTCTGGTTAAAATAAACAAATTAATGTGAGTCATTCATGCTTTCAGCAAGTAAATTAGATTCATTTTGTCAAAAAGTAAAATTAGTATGCAAAAATTGTATGAACATACTAAAATTTGTAGGTTACTGCTTTAGCATCCATACATCTTTCCAAGACAGCCCGTGTAATTACCAACAGTTCTTACGGGCCAGCTGAGGTACAGTTACACCGTAAACCATGTCAATATTAAGGATAGAGTGAACTTAATAATCTTAAAGCTAAGTATATTCACCATTAACCTCAATGTGAAATTTTTCCATCAAAAAACATTCTTCCCTCAGTTTAAGACTGGCTGAAAAGTTTTTCAAATCTGGAACAGACTGGGCAGTAATGTTCACTATACAACTAAGTAGACCTTGGTTGTATTTAGAGAAAAAACTTTCTTAAAAAGCATTCTGATAATATTTTCATTAAGAAACAAAGAATTTTAAGTTAAAGACTTCTTACCCAGTCAAATAATTTGATTTGACTTGAATATGTTGTTTTACCTTACTTGAAATAAAGTATAAAACTTTCTTTCACGTAAACTATTCTTTCCTTATTTTTCAGTTTGATAAACAAACTGTCATTTCTGCACACAACTGTAAAATCCTATCAACACTGGCTGTAATTACTTTCCATTACAGCTATCCTTCAAATCCATATGTTAGATATAAGAAGGTTGATAGCTCTGAGAAGTTAATCAGCGTGGAATCTGCTAATTACTATATAGGTAAAGATGGTAATAATAATGTATATAAAACTTTCAAAAAATGTAATATAATATAAATGCAATATATATATCTTGATTAAATAATTCCTTAGTACTCTTACACTCCACAGTCCTATAGACTACACTCAAAGACAACCTCACAATACCCAAAATGTAGGTCGAGGTTTTACAAAACCAAAAGTCGTCATTCACTCAATAAATAAGAGGAAAAAAAGACAGCTTGTGTAAAGTATTTCAGGTCTACAGTTTTATCCAGTTTTAAAATTAATAAGGCAGTGACCTAATAGGTCCTTATTCACTTTCCCCTTTTCTTAATGGGTTTTTAATACTGGACATGGGAGAAAAACCTGCCCCAGCCACCCTCTGGCCACCTGCAGTTCTGTGTTGATACTCATATGAGAGCGCTGGCTACTGTTTATCACAAATAACTGTTTCCTTGCTCAGATCACAGTTGGAGTTTGTAACACTGTAATAACTTCTCTTCATTCATCCTTTTGTTTAGTGAGTTAATATAAAACTGCAATATTTTTTCCCTAGAAAATCAAACTAGGCTCTATTCAGACTTGCAATTCAACACAAGCAAAGGGAAATGAACAAAGACACCTAAACTTGTGTCTCACCAAGCTTTCTTCTCCCAATTACAGGGTTTCAGGGCCCCCAGATCATTGCTTGATGTGGTGCCTGGGATGCCCTACAGTAAATAGGACAATGCCAGGAAAGTTCCCAGGCAGACCTAACAGCTATCCAGCTGAAGTTTAATATTTCCAAAGAGATTCTGTCATCTGTGAAACTAATGTGTCCTCAGCATAGGCACATTCTCTCTTGTTTTTGTTTATATTAAATTCCCAGAGAAATTTACCTAAACCGTTAGCATAAAATATGTGATTATAAAAAAATACTTTATACAAATGAGCATCAATGTCTACACAATCTGACTACTGAAAAGGAAAGTTTTTATTTTTCTTGCACCTCTTTGTAGCAGAATTCCCTCCTGAATCAGTGTCTTATTAAAATTTATTCCTTTCTTTTCTTTTGTCATACTGAAATAGGAGTATTAAAATTTTACATAAATTATTATTATCCACAACATTCTCCATCTACTGAAAACAAAGAAAGCATTTCTATTGATGATTCAGTACAATGCAGAATGGTTTTGTACAAAATCTTTTATGTAGCATTAAAGATTTTTTTTAATGTGATAATTTTTTACATAAGCTCAATATTTTGAATTCAGCTGAGGAATCACTTTGCTATTTATTCAATAGTTTTCTATTTCCTTTAAGGAACAAAGGCTTTCTCCTCTTTGCATGATTTAATACCAATAAATTCAATTGCTACTAAGGACAGTATAATCCAAAAAGCCCAATGGTGAAAACATTTACTTTGTGGCTTGAAGACAGCAGTATATTCCCCTCAAAAAAAAAAAAAAAAAAGAACAAAAAGAAAGTGTATTTCTTAATACCAGTTTTACTCTCAGTATAAAAGCACTACTTACTTCATCACTCTGAGATCAGTTTAGAATTTGCTAATTAGATACAGTATCACTACATCCAAATTAATTCTGGATTTTTTCCTGGGGGGGGGGGGGGAAATTAAAAAATGAAATCTTTGTGCATTATACTGGAAAACAATGGCTTATCACAATTTCAGTGTAAACCTGTGGGAATTAAGAATGCTTATCTCATTGCTCTGTTGTGAACGTAACTCAAACAACTAAGGAAGAAGCGCATAGTCATGGACCAAATAGCCCCAAGACACACACATAAATTTTTCTACTTTTGGGCTTTCGAGATACTTGAGTTTCACAAAGGTGTAATAGAAATAATATTAGATATCTACAGCTTAATGGGGACAGAAATAGTCCAGATGAAAACACTGCTGTAACATATTAGCCTTACTATGCTGCCAGTCCCTGTAGTTTTACATTTCTGTAATAGAGGGTTAAAGGGAAGAAGGAAGGAACAAAGTTGTTAAAATCTTAAATATTCCTCCAAGTTCAGTTCAGGATAAGATGTTTTTTAAAGAAATGTTTCCAGCAAAATACACATTCACACACACACAGAGTTTTTACGTATATTTTCATTCCGTAGGTCCGCCGTTAAATGTGTGACTGGAACCAGAAGGAGCGCTGAGCAGCCATTAGCCTGCTGTTCAGGGAACTCACTTGGATCACATAACAGCTCTTCTGAATGAAGAGTATTACATTACCAGAATCACTGTCATTTTCTCAAAAGCTCAGATTCAGTCAGAATTTTTGCCCTTAGGCTTTAGTTTATTAGGTAATTTTTGCTTCAGAAAAGAATCCAAGTCTATTAATGCAATGTTTCATTATGCTGCCCGTTCTTGAATGTGCGCCCTACCAACAGTGGATCTTGTATCTCAAATTTTTTGAGAGAGGGCTAGGAAGGGGACAGAAGGCAGCAAGATCAGTGGAGGGAAGGAAGGCACTGTTAATGTAACCTGTTTATGTTCTTTCATAAAGCCATTCTGCTGCATGGAGCTTGTGAAGAAACAGTGCACCAGCATATTGGTGCACTTACAGGTATCACCTAAGGCAATGGACGATATCACTGTCCCAGCAATGAAGAAAATATGTGGACTGCCCGATTAAACATACAAATATATACATTCATAACTCAGTGAAATGGATTGGCACATGGGGAGAAACAGGGTAAGCACACATAAAGGAGATCAGCAACAGTCTCTGGGGCAGAACAGATTCTCTGGCTTCTTTGGAGCAGGGTCTAAACCACTGAATCAGATTCCCTCCCCTAAACATTATTCATTCTCCAACAGAAAAAAATCAGAAAACAGCAGAAATATACCAGAGACGGAGTATGGCAGGAAGAAAGAATATTGCTTGCATTATATTGCTAATCATTAGGAAGGGTGAAAGAAAATTTCTGGGTGGAACAAATACTTAAGATATATATAAGCAGATATTAACTGTATGGTGCTAACAACCCAAGCACATATGCTTGCATTCATATAAATTTTTTTTATATTAGGCTTCCCATATTAAATGTTACAGCTGTTTCAAAGAAGCTTTTATATTGTTTTATTGTTTATGAAATTTGTTCTTATTGTGCATCTGTCTACTCTATCGATCTCTACTCTATATAGATTGTTGTTGATTTTCTGTGTATACTTTGTTTAGGGAAATTCCGCTACAGTGCACTAAAATCTAAGATTTTCACACCTTCAATTTCTTCTGAGACCTTAAAATTTTACATTTTATATATAATATAAATAGACTTTCAATTGCCTAATATATTCTAGACTTTGACAACCTGAACAGGCTTTTTGCAATCTGTAGCCATTCTCATATTTCTCTCTTTTTTTTTGTTTTTGTTTTTGGTATTTCTGTCTTGAAACATGTCTTATTTCACAGGTTACATCTGGAGGCAGATGGCATTTGAAACTGAGATGAGCAAAACTGCTCTGTTGAGCTCAACAATTATTCGAATTTGTGTACAATTTGCACCTGTGAGTAAATATGTGGTAAAATCATTCAAGACGGTCTAGACAAATAAAACATATGTAAGAACCAGCATCTGCTTGCTTTCAACAAATGACTACATAGAATCTGCTCCTTTATACATGTGAAATCCTTAAAATGGATATTGTGCTTGTTCTACAGAACTACTGTGCTTCAATCCCCTTTAAAACAAATGTTAAGTTCTACTTCCTTACACAGATCACAGTTTTTTGCAGGCAATTCTTTTTTTTTTCTTGGATTTAATCTTTGCATTGCACCCTTAAAAAGTCATTTAAAGTCTCAAATGAACTATTATAATCTCAGACTCTGTCCTTCATTAATTTTTATCTGTCAGCTGCCTTCAGCTGGATATGCTCCTGGATTTTGGTTACAAAGCTGTTCTCTGCTGGTTCTCTTCTCTCTTCTTAGCTTAACTTTTCTTTTAATGGTACTTCTCATTTCTCTATCCAGTTTTCTCAGAAGACCTCCTATGATTTTTCTGTAAGCTCAGGAAAAACATACTGAAGAGTGTTTATGGAGAGAAAGGATGGAGCATGTCTCACCTAATGAGGTGGAATTCTCTTTGATCATGATCTAGTTACATGAAGAAGAGAAAAAACTATCTTTTACGAGGTACCAGTTTCTTTAAAAGATGCAAAAGATGGAAAAATTATAGTACACATCTCTTTACAGTGTTCAACCATGAAAAGCTTTTTAGCAATTAATAACAAGATTTTATGTACCACCTATTGCACACACCTCTCCATCATCCAATCCACTTGAAACTTAAATTAGTCTAGGACTATTAGGCCTCATGCTCCCCAGTTTAATTAGATTATGACTACATATCATTTATTTCCAGTGACATTTCTTTACCCATTTTCCTTGAGATTAGAGTTTCTACTAATTTTTAAACACTCTGGAGAAAGCAGCAAAGTTTTGCCATCACAGGTAAACAAACAGCATATTTCATTACACTGCAGGTGGGATGATTTTAACAAAGTGCATTTCCATGTCTTCAAAAAAAACCCAGTTAATGTCAAAACCTGCTTCACAAATTACCAGAAAAGGTAATAAGGTTAAGAAACCTCAGTGCATAAAGAATTTCACGTTCTTTCTGCTACCTTGCAGTACTTTCTTGTCCTTGAGGAGGAGTATATCAGGGAACAGTGGGAAATGTAACTTCACTATGCCAGTGAAGAAGTGTAGAATTATACTTTCTTATTATAAACAATGGTGATTCTGGAGTCCAAGAAATTTATTTTTAATTAAGGAATACTTGAAAGACAATTGAAAATTAGCATGTATGATCTGACCACAATACAATCAATATTCAAAAACCACTGGATATGGAGAATCTCTTCATTTTCCTGGGGCACAGACATTTACGGGCTCTCTGGATGACACAGGCTGAGGCAATCACTGGATGGCAGAGCTTAAATTGACAATGTCAAGCAATGCTAGGATGAAAGCTGATCTTTATGTAGCATTCTGACCATCTCCTCTCACTTATACACATAGGCACAAATAGTACATTATTGAATCCTTATTGTAATAAGGGTGTAAGTAAAATTCTGATTTTACTTAAACCAGTAAAATTTAGCTTACATCACTTAAACTTACTTTACATGAGTAAAATCAGGAGCACATTGCCTAAAGTTATGAACACATTTTTTGTTCTATTCCTTCCTCTCTGATTTTTCCCTCACTTTCAAAGCCCAGTTGCCCCCTGAAATGTTTTGTATATTTATACCATTAATAAAAATTTTTAAAAAATCCACTTCTGATGAAGTGTGTTCATTGTGTGTGGAAACAGGACAATATTTCCCTCTTAGTATCTAAGCAACAGAAATTATACAAAGTCTTTTGCCTGATTCATACAAACTGACCTGCTGAAGTCAATAGAATTAGCTGTGCAAGGACAGAAAGCAGATTTTACTGATAACATGGTTCATCGGAACAGAAACTTAAGAAACAGGATGTGGTCCCTCAAATAAAGGGGAAAATATTCAATTCATTCAACATAATGAAGATTATTATGGACTAAGAAAAAACACTACCTGAAGTTAATGAAAATGGTCACATGATATTGTAATAATTCATCTTTGTCATCAATTTTGTGATAGGACTTACACGGTTACTTGCATCTATTTACACCATAAAATAATTGTACTTTCCTTGTGTCCTAATGATCTACCATTAATGTCCCCAGCTAAAAATCCCCACCTACACTGTCTAAAGAATCTGTTTGATTCAGAGATCTATGGTTCCCTCGTGGCAAATTAGTGGTTTGGACGCTCCTCTAGTTGGTTACCATGAATGCCTAAAGCTAAATAACAGTCATACAGGATTCACAGTTGCTGACTCACTCTTACTTTATTTAGATAGGTATAACTACATTATTATCTGAATACCACACGAGCTTTAATCTATTTATTTTCACAACAGTCCTAAAACCGAAAAATGCTGTTTCCCTGTATTTTCTTCCTGGGAACTAAAGAAGAGCAATACTAAAAACTAGGGTCTCTATCACCAGCAAAAATTCATAGCCTGAGCTTAGACTCATTGCCTCCCACTGAAACATTTACAGGCTTCACAGATGCAAGTGACCTGGCAGGATACTACTCATGCTATGTAAGAAAGAAATGCCTGCCAGTGTTTGATCTTTGCTTGAGCATTCCATTTGTACTGTGGCCCCACATCCCCACCCACCCAAAAAAAATACTAATATTCCACCATAAAAGTCACAGAAATGCAGATACCCACCCCATGAACCAGGCAACATAGAACTCACCTTGGAGATAATCACGCTGAGTGCCCCCTTCCTGCTTCATGGGAAAGAGCATTTGATCTCAGCTTTTTTATATCCCAAGAGAGTAGCACAGCCAAAGCTACTGTGCATTTCTGCGGAGGGAATTCCCACAGAACTTGTTTCATGTGTATGAATGTTACAGTTAATGCACAAATGAATCACTAAAATATAAAGTTCTGCAATCATTTTTGTGGCTTTTAGTCTACGTACTCCAGTGAATGATTATGAATACAAAGTAAAGCTTTCAATCTCACAGGCTGAGAAGGACTCGTTCAATCTCCAATATCTTATGAGTTTAGGTCCAAATCAAAATGGCAAGTGTCTAAACGTGGTCAATGGTTATTGACTCTCAAAGTTAAAGAGAGGCCAGGTGTTATACAAGATACCTCTTAGACTGACTTGTCTAGGTAAGATCTAGTTTGAGGAAAAATGTCTTAATTTCAGGGTAAGGTACGCATTAATGATGTTCAGTGGCAGCAGGTTATTCAGCCACTTGAACATCTAGAAATTTAGACCGGTGAAAACATAAAGTATATTTCTCCATTGTACAGTGCTCAGTGCCAGAAACAGCAGCACTCCTTCTGCAGGGTGATTCAGCTGAGGCAGAGCAGTGAGCAAGCATGGCTTTTCTCTAAGATTCCAGCCAGTTTGTTAGGAATGAGCTCAAATATCTCTCAGCTCAAATATCTCTGAGTGCACTCACATGCACACTTTCTCCTGTATTTATCCTCTGGAAAAGACAGGGAGCCACATGCAAGAGTCAATCTACCATGAATCCATTTTACTCTAAATTTAAGAACTGTGCACATTAAAAGAGAACAAGAAGAAGCCGTAGTCTATTGTAAGGATTTAGAAATGACAATGAAGCACAGTGATTTATGTTAAATCCCTCCCCACAACTTAGTCTTTATATCACTGTGAATATTTCAGGTTGTTCTATCCAAAAACTGTTAAAAATATAGTTTGTATTCTAACCAACAGATGAACATGCCATTTTTGTTTTAATTGGAAATAGTGAACACAAAAATGCAATATTTCCAGTTAAACTTAGTCCTATTAAATCCTTCTTTGATATCATGTAAACCAGCAAACACCTTTTTCTCTTTTAATCAAAACTGCAGGTGGCACTAGTAACTTTTGTTGTTCTAAGATGTTCAGTGTCAATGATTCAGTGTACATAATTTTGGTAAGAGAGGAGGATATACACTTTAAAAAGTCTACGTCATGAAAAGATTCCAAATTAGCTGAGTCTCTTCCAAACCAGGTAGCCAGCCGAAGAAAACATGGTCAATTCAGCCTCTGAGGCAGCAGGCAGCAATGGAAGTGTCCCTTTCTTCTGTAACCAAGCAGCTGCTGAACAGGCTTCTGTACACAGATTTCCTACCAAGGTTCTAACTGGGTGTAGAAAGACTAGGCATCTGCCCATGTATGTTCATGCTTTTGGAAATTAATACAGATAACCAAAATATTAAAACATTAATAACATGCTGTTGAAGCAAATATTTCTGTGTTTGACACTCAGCCTGGGAAGTATTGTTTCGCTTGACTACCATCATTACTGAAACACTTTACCTTTTTGTCTCATAATATTCTCAGTAGAAACAGCTAATTGAAATTCACAGAAGTGTTCATTGACAAAATGAAAAGACATTAATCAAGGAATTCAATGATTATATCATGCAGAATAAAAACAATAAAATAAAATAATAATTTAAAACAAACAAAACAAAAAACAAACAAACAAACAACCTTCACCACTTTAAATCCTTGCTGTGATTCACTAGGAGAAAGAGAGTTAAGAAACATCTCTGTTTAGTCTGAGCAGGCAAGAGTGAAGATGAATGCACACGATTACTGATTTATTAAGGCTTATTAAAAGCTACTCCCACAGGGCACAAACACAGAGACACTTTTGACTAAATTCACTAGACAGTCCACAAAAATTACATGTTTCTTTATTCTGAACTTTAGCTGAAGGGAACTGAGTCACCACAGACATGAAGAAAGAAGCATGTATACAAATCCTTTGCCTTGGTCCTCTCTGTAGGTGTGTCATTCAAAATCATACAACTCCAGAGAAAAGGAGTAGTTGAAGGAAGAAAGATTAGTGACAAATTTTTCTCTCTGTTACAATTTATGGGAAATATTTTTATTCCAGATGGTTCCAGATTTCATCTCAGCACTCAAAATGCAAATTATTTTAAAAGGAAGTATTTTTTTTTTTTTTTTAAACCTCAGGATACTCCAAAACAATGCTGCTTTCAGAACAAACTCATCTGTTTTGTTTATCATGAAAAAGGTAAAAGTATCTGTTGCAAGAGCAGCCTGAAGAATTTATGACTTACTGTGGTACTATGAGTGGACAGCTCATTGTGCTTTTAGACCCCAGATTCAAAATATACGGCAGTTATTCCCCTCCCATGAGTGAAGGCCAATCTAGAACACAGCAGGCACATCCTTTTGAGTAAATTTGCCAGTGCCAGCCACATGTCAGAGATGATTAGTGAGGCAGAGATGCCAGCTACCTCCTCTGACATCAGAGGTCAGATAAAGGAGAGTGCGACAAAAGCTGAAAAGCATCAAACCTCCTACGATGATGTGACTGATTTGGCATACCTGCTATTCCCGTCACTTCTCAGTACTTCTTTTATTGGCATTACCTGCTGTGAAAAGAGTCTCTCTAGAACTGGCAGCCTGATTTTGGTCTGAGAAAAATAATCATAATATGGTAGGAGAGAATCAGACTGCCAACTCTTGCCTTTCAAGTAGTGAATTAAATGCACTGCAAAAAGGCCAATAATATTCATCTCACACCTTTCTCAGATGGAGCAAACACTCCAGATTGCCATAAACCATGCAGGTTCAGTCTGCTGCATTAAAATCACAAATTTTTTGCCCTTCTTTATGAACAAGAGTCTGCAAAATAGATAACAAAAACAGCTATTGTCCTTGGAGGCTAAGAAGAATTCTAGACAAAAGTTATGGTAGGGCTGCTGGGCTACAAAATACTCTTACCAACAAATGAAACTATCTGATTTTAGGCTACAAGAAAGCTTCTTCTCCATTAAACTGTTCTCCTACTGTGAAACCATCTTTCATACATGTGTTATATAAGTAACATATACATAATTTGTAATATTGTGTCCTAGTAGTCCTTTTCCTGGATATTTTTATATCCTTTTCCATTAAGAATCAATGACATTCATTCTCAGGCATGTCAGAGTGGCGTTTTATCAATCATTGTGGCACATCAGAGATTTTTTTCCTGATAACCTGGTGTTATCAGTCCTGCCTCTAATTCCCTTCAAAAGGTTTGAACACACTGGGCCAAATGTCATTCTTGTGTACAAACCTTAACAGGCTTGTTTGCAGCTCTGCAGGCTCAGGAACCAGTGACACTGAACAGGTATTCCAAAGGCCAGACTTAGACTTTATCAGATATTTTAAAACAGCAATAATTTTGAATAGGAGGAGAAGGTCATCTTGGCTTTTTGTATTCAGTATGTAACATGGCCACAGCTTTCTGAAATGTCCTTTTCTTATTATTTTTGAAAACTAAAATTCCAGCAAGGTACCAAAAACAGACATCAAAAGTCTCCCTCTGTTTTTCATATTCTTCAAGACTCATAGCATAAAGGTATCTTACTTGTAAGAGAACTCTGAGCAGATCATCACTGAAGCAATTGTTGAAGGTCTTCACCATTAACGTATCAATTTTCTTAACTCCTTATTCATATCAGCTTCCAGCCACAGTAAAAAGCCATTTAATCAACGTTTACATAAAGAAATTATTTCAACATTATTTTGGATTTAGGGGAGAATGAGATGGAAGGAATTGGCTAGATATGCATATCTATTTTTAATTAACCTATTTTATTAAACCGAGTAAGCCTTTCTTGCTTTATATTGTTGAGATCACAGAAACAAGAAGTGCTTTGTGCTCTATGCTGCCTCTGCAGAATTAGTCCATTAGCAAGCACTATTTCTTCAGATTGTGCCAACCTCACTGGTGCTGTTGGTCAAGAATGCCCTTTCACCATACGTCTGTGCTGAAGTTCATGAAGGCAAATATTTTCATATCAACTCCATTCTGATTGAAGAAAAAAGCTTACAAATTATTGTCTCTCAAATGGATAATGTGTTTCCTTATATGTTAATTTATATATCTCCAAGTAAAAAAAGAATCTGTAAAATTCTAGCTTTGAGCTTCTAAGATGCAGTATGTCCTCACAGCCACTCTACAATGTAGTAAGCAAAAGCAGGATACATAAGACAATTTTACTTAAACTTATCATACTTTAAAATAACTTGTTTTGCAGACCTTGGATATATGCCCTCGATTTTATTATTCTGAATGAACTTCCCTTTCTCAGCTCACCTCTAGATTCATCTCAAAATACTGTGCTCATTATTATCTGTTCATTAGTTCTCTTATCACTTATTTTCTCCATTCTGTCTTTTATCTGTCTCAAGACTACCTGAGGATGCACAGAACACAACATCCAGCATTAGGAACATTCATAGAACTTCCACAGTATATTTCAAATGCATACTTGCACTACTACTCTAAGATACACTTTGAAAATTCAGCTCCATTTTTCCACATATATACTGGCTTAAGTTCTATAATGATGCTGCTGAGACATTGTCTTTCAAGTGTAAAAGTGAGACACATTGGAACAGGAAATAAAATTATGGTGATTGCACATGCTCAGCAAGAGTTCCCATAAGAACTTAGTAAAATTGCTTGTATTAACTTATAAATAAGAAAGATAACACATAAGATTGATGCAAAATATTTAGTAGTTGACTTTTAAAGGAAGTGTGATTAAGTTCTTAAAATATATTATAACAGCAGGTATAATGATGTGTGTCTATAATGATATGTGTCTCACCATGAAACCCCTCGTCATCTCTCTCTAATCATATATTTTTCACTCATTTAATTTAGCTGCCTTTTTTCTATGATTAAATTAATTTCAAACAAGATGGTGCTGACATGATAAAAATAAACGCACACACACAGAATAAGCATGACCTATCCTGGTTTTATCATAATATGGAAAATGTATGTTTCTATCTTGGAGGAAATGACTATTGTTAAGTTGTAGATTATTTTCCCAGCACCATCCATAAACATCAGTGCCATTTTATGCTTTTCACTCCTGTCTATCAGTAAACGTTATTAAACAATTGGGCACATTTTTTATGTTTCATTTTTTACAGCATATATGAATGTGCAGTTGTGTGCATGTGATGTGTATTATTAATACACTCGCAGATAAAAACTAATAAATGAAATTGAAAAAAGGCTTTAAAAACAAATAAAGTTAGGAAACAATCTAAGAGCATGTAAGTATGCAAAATTCATAACTCAAACAAAATAAAAGAGGTTTTGAAGTCTAGGGGGTTTTGTTTGTTTGTTTTTAAAAATATCCGGAGAAATATATTCTCCTTTAATATTATCCTCTGACACTGATGAAGAATTTTTAAGCAGTGACAATAATAGAGAAAGGAATAACCTGAGGTAGATGAAGGAACTTGATTTGGAAAATCCTCATTTAAGTGTTAAAGACAGCAAATGAAAAAAAAAAAAATCATGATTCTCACCATGTATTTAACTAGATTCTGTATCCAACACCAAGAATACCCTGAAGAATCTGATTTTTGTTTTTAAACATGATTCTAAATAGCCTTAAAGAATTTTCTCTATGTATGAATTTCTTCTAGTATACAATTGTCACTTTGAATAATCACATTGAATTATTTGTTGTCTTTCTTCATCTACAGATTATCAGATGCCCATAGAAGCTGAGGATGCCCCATTCCTGGAAGGGATGGGGTCAGGCTGGATGAGGCTTTGAGCAACCTGACCTAGTGAAAGATGTCCCTGCCCATGGCGGGGGCATTGGATTAGATGATCTTGAAAGATCCCTTCAGGTTCCAACCATTCTATGAGTCTATTTATGCTTATCTGTGGCTCCTTTCAGTTATTTGTGGAAAAGATGTATTACACTTAGATAGTTCTTATCCAACAGAAATTACAAATTTCCTGTTCAGTATTGTCATCTTGTAGCAGTATCTTAATTCACAACAGGGGATTTGTAGCCATTATTACAATTTCTGTAAATAACCATGATACCTGCAGTTGGTAAAAGCCCTGTAACAGTTTGTACAATGAAATAAATGCAAAGGAAGGCTAAACTGCAGCAGCATAAAACTCAGCTTTTCTCTTCCTGCATAATAGAATTGAACTGTAGATCTGGTTTTATAAACTTAAATATTTCATCCTGAATTATGGACCACTAGTATTTTACAATGTCACTGGTCCTCCATGTCCAATTCCATATTTAGTGCTGAACAAAGATTATCACTCAGAAACCTATTTATTCCTTGATGCAGCCAGTAAGGACTTAAAATTCACAGAAAACCTGATTTTGTGTGCTGTTTTCTTAGTCCTGCTGTCACCTTCATAGAATTTTAAAATTATGGTGATCCTTCAACAATCAATCACTCCTTGTTTCTGCTTACACAGATGCTGTGGATGTCTATTTTTATAGCCATTCATACTTGGAGATTTGCCCACAATGAACAACTTTGGCTGCCTGCTAGTAACTAAAGGTATTTTCCATGTCAAACTCCACATTCCTGAGTCCATAACACACGCCAGTTTGAGAAGATTTCTAATGGGTATTTCAGTCTGACTGCCTTTATTTGTATTTATGAAATGCCCATTTCTTAATTGCTAATGTTCCTTCAAGCTAAAACAAACAAACAAGCAAGCAAGCAATAAGGAGAACAAAATAAACAGATCTACTTTAATGAATTATGTATGTTTATAGAAAAATTTATAATAAGGTTCTCAATTTTGGCCAGTATGCTACTTTTATATACAACTCTAGCTTTATCTCTGAGGTGCTATTTTTGACAACATAGTGAAACACTTCTCCACATTCACTGCTGTGGAAGAAATTTCTTTTGTAGTGGATATGTGAGGGGCTGAAGTGAAACTCTATCCAGCTTGCTTTGAGAAAAGTTTCCAGAGAATACAACTTACTTTTAAGAAAACTCGAAATACCAAGTGTCAGATAATCAATGCTACACTGGAAAGAGATTCATCAGGGAGATAACATGGCCTAACAAACTGAAGGCTTTATAAATCAATGCAAGAATCCTGCAGTAGACCTGGTAGTGCAAGGGGAATTAACAGTACACCAAATAATGATGTAAAAGGCTCTGCGTGGGATGTACAGAGCCAGCGGTCGGGTACATTGACTGAACCAGGTCAGCCCAACAGCATTCCCCTGGAGGACAGGGAAATGTCAAGTTCAAAGAGGAAATGCTGTGCCAAGAGTTCGATGGCTTCACACAGAAAACAGCAAGCATTGAGCCAGAAGCTTCTGTCTCTCCCAGCCAGTGGGAAGATAAGGATGTATATCACCATCTGGATGATGTATTATCCAGCTAAACGGGGAAAAGGGGCATGGGGGGGGCTGTTGTGGGGGGGGCCCCCGCCCCCCACAAAGCCACTCTATCACTCCCCTCCTCAACTGGACAGGGGTAGAAAAAAAATAATGTTCTTCACAAACTGCTCCAGCATGGGTCCTTTCCATGTGTCCCTCCCACAGGGTGCAGTCCTGGAACAGACTGCTCCAGCGTGGATCCCCCGCAGGGTTACAGAACCTGCCAGGAGCGTTCTCTAATGAGGTGATCTCCACAGATCAGAGCCTTTTTCAAATGCATCTACCTGCTCTGGCATGGGGTCCTCCCTGGGCTACAGGTGGGTATCTGCTCCCCCATGACCCTCCATGACTGTAGTGCACAGCCAGCCCCACCATGGTCTGCACCACAGGCAGTCAGGGAATCTCTGCTCCAGCACCTGGAGCACATCCTCCCCCTCCTTCTCCACTGACCCTGGTGTCTGCAGGGTTGTCCCTCTCACATATTCTCACTCCTCTCTCCAGCTGCAGGATGTTGTATAGTGGTTTTTCCCCCTTCTCAAACACATTATCCCCGAGGCTCTACTACCGTCACTGATGGGTTCAGCCTTGGAGATCGGCAGGTCCATCTTGGAGCTAGCTGGCACTGGCTCTATTGGACATAGGGGAGACTTCTGACATCTTCTCACACAGACCACCCCTGTAGCCATGCCCACTACCAAAACATTGCCACGTAAACCCATTTGCCACACTTGTCACTCCATCCAAATGTAAAAATATAGGAAATAAACTGGGATGTGTGAAAAGGAAGAAGTGTGCTGCTGTTGTTTCAGCCTTGCAGTAAGACACATGCCAAACCTGATATCTAAATCAAAGATACTCTGAATCAGCTTTCCCATTCTTATAATGGAATTCTATAATAAAAGTAAGTAGAGAGTTTCTTTAAAAGTATTCATTATTTTCACACAGCCCTGCTTAACATAATAAGAGCAGTAATTGCTTGACAAAGGATAAAGCTCTATGTCTCCCTCATATGCAGACAATAAACACTCTAACGCCCTGCTAAGATTTAACACTCCACCCCAGCTAGTTATCTAATTGCTGCTCAGTTCAGAAAGTGACATAGCACACCCATTCCACACCTATATCACCATACAGGACATAAAATAATTTCCCATTACTGGGTAAGAATTTAAGATCCTTGTGCAAGGTATTGTCTCCTGTACAAGATTTCTTCAAGAGAAACCTTTAGAAAAACGCTCTAAAATGTAGTACTTCTAATTCCACTGATATCTCAAAACATAAGCAATGAGAGAGGGGAGAGAAGCTTTATTCATACATAATAAAATTTTTAAATTTAAAAGCTGCAACAGAGAAGGGCAGGGACAGAGAAAAGAGAGGAAACGAACTTGAGAAAACAGATTTTATACTTTCCTCCAAAGTAACCTTTCTGTGTAATTTTGGGCAAGTTCCATATCTGGTCCATACCTCCAATTCCCAAATGCAATAACATAACAACCCTTGCAGCATGTTGCTCAGAAACAGAGGAAAAAGTAGGCATACAAATAAGTCAGATAGGTAGATTTGCACAGATGGATAGAGATTTAACCTGAATGAGTTTATTAAAGGGTTGCATTTACAGGGGTTTGCAAATAAAATTAGCCTAATTAAATCAGAACCTGTAGGAATTAATAGTGGTCTGTCATTAATAATTATATTTTTAACATGTTCAAGAGAGTTTCAACTCTCAGAGACTATGGGGTGCAGAAAACACATGAAATATCTGAATCCACCTCCAAATACCTTCAGGTGAGATGGAAGGATGAAGAGGGAAAACTCCTCCACTTTTTAAATCATCGTTGTAGCTTTATTATAACATTAATATTTAATAAAGACTTAAAAGACCATTGAGAATATGAAAATGTCTATTTTGTATGCATTCAGAAGAGAAAATTTAGTTTAACCACCATAATGTCTAATGATGAATCTTTCGCCTTCTCCTATTACTATAATCTCTTCAGAGGATTATAATGTACCTGTTGGCCTTTTCCTGTGCAATAAAGCTTTTCTGGGGAAGCCTGCAGTTATAGCAGATTGGTAGTACTAAAATAGGTCTGCTATCTAACCCCTTTGGCCTCATTAAACTATTTGAAGTATCTGCATTGATGTCTTAGTAGGTTAAAGACTGTGGCATTTTCTGGAATCTGTTCCTTGGGGCAGACTCTTGGGTTTCTAACAGTCATTTCCCCCTTCACCCTCCCTTGAACTTGGAGGTCATTTTTTCATTGGATTTAGTCAGGAAACTACAATGACACATTTGTTTAGTCAATAATCTGTATTGGCACATGATCACAGGTGTAGTTCAACACATGAAAAAGGAAGGATTCAGAACTTACATCTTCAGAGCTTGCAACTTTGAAATAAATTATATTAAATATTCCTAGAAGAGTAACTATTTTATGAAAGAAGCCAAGATAACACGTTATACCTAAAATTTTCTTCAATTTACAAGATACTTTCTATTAAAAAGGATCATTTTTAGGAAATGGGAAAATTATTTCTTCCCATACTTATAAACATGAAAAGGAACTAAATCTACATATAGGACAATATTGAGCTCAACAACTAAAAGTTCCAGTGTATATTGAGATACCCTAAGAACACTGCATAATAAGATATCGTAATATGCAACAACATTTCAATAACTTTTTTTCTCATTACATTTTTAATCCTGTTCCTGAATTATCTGAGAATTCAACTTAAATTAAAGGAAAAACCCTACACAAATAATGTGTCCTGTCAAAGAATTATCTAAGTACTCTCTCAGCAAAATGCATGCTTTCACATTATTGTTTTTAAATGTATACTTTTATTTTATGTAAACTAAACTTGGGTTTAGTACAACATAAAAGTATCTGATACATACTTTGGAATACTAATTAAATGCATGGATTTCTTTTATTGAGTCTAGGTCTACAGAGAAATTACATAACAGCTTTTAAAAATGATCAACAACATGGTAATTATAAATTAAGTTCTGCAGGGATAGCTGCTGGGTTATTTGGTGCATACAGTGTGCAAAGACCACCTGGCAGGAACTGAAGCACCTATTTTAAATATCTAACACAATTTAGAATTAGTGGGACTGTTTTCCTCTGGGCCTTCTTTCTATAATTTCCATGTTTAGAGATAAATTGTCAGGGTAGAAGACTGTGTTCACTAAGACAAAGTTTACCATACTGTAAAATGACCACATCTACTAGTTCTATATTAATACTTTGCTTAAATATCTCATAGATATCGTGAGAGCCATTCTCAGATGAAAGAAATTCTGCCCACCTCAGGGATATCATGAAGACTGCTTCAGCCTAAAAGGGTCAAAAGCCAGTGGCTCTGAAGAGTAACCTCTCCAGTTCAAACTCATGAACACTGATGTTTTCAGGGTTATCTTAATCACAGCTGGTTTTCAGATCTCCCATTCTGTTCTCCTGAGCTACTTTGTACATCATACCACTGATGACACTTTCAAAATTACACTGGTCTTCTGCAATACAGAGGTCAAAGCTTTTCAGTCATCTCAACTTCTTTCTTAACTAGAGCTCAGCTAGTCTATTCTTTCCTGGTCTGCACCTAGGTTTCTTTTTTTTAGTCTATTTCAAATAAACCTCAGACATTTTGGTGCACCTCATTCTAAATCTCTGAACTCTTGTGCAATATTATTATCTGTCTCTGTTCATCCTGCTTTCAAATGATCGCATAAGAGCACAGTGGAGGACCTGCTAGAAAAGGCTAAAACATAACTATGTCTCTAACATATTTTGAGGTAAAGAGCCTGTAGAGAAGAACATCTGATTCATGAGTGGGATCTAGTGATCCCAAGGTGTCAAGCTGAGCATTAACATAAAATGTTAGTTTTCCAGCTGTCGGCACAAAACTGCCTCACAGACAGATCTTACAGCTTCGAACACTGTTCCAAGACAGAGAGCCTGCTTCTCCATTTACATATGTGTAAATATTAATAACATTCCTGGGATCATCACAAGTCCATTTAGATCCTTCAGGAGGGTTCCCCACTTGAGTGTTAGATATCTATACAACACACAATAAAATCAAAGAAAAGCTTTGCAGAAATGCACCCCTCTAGGGTTATTTCACTGGAGTAATATATAGCACTGCAAAGGAAATTACAGAAATTTGTAGTTTCCAGGGTATAAAAATCAAGAATGGTGTTCCCTTAGGACAGATTGGGAAAATAACAATTCATTTAGGAGGAAAGTTAAAGCAACAATAACAAAACAAAGCCAAAAAACCAAACCAAACCAAACCAAACAAACAACCCAAACCAAAACAAACCTCAGAACAAAACCATTTTTGTAGCTAAATTTAAAAAAAAAGAAAAAGTAAATAGAAAGCCTAATAACCTAACTTCAGACTTGGACATCTACATTAGTATTTTAATTCTGTAATGGGAGATGTAGTCGCAATGAGACCTTGATTACATGTATCACTTGCTCCTAATTCCGTTTCATTTTACCCTGCACTTTAAAGAGAGTTGAAGGGTATTAGAGAATTCCAGGGAACTGGAGATAATTCAATCAATGGCAGTATATCAGATTTTTACCTCCAAAAAGCTGGGCTGAATCTAACTTCATAACAATTACTCAGTGTGAAGAAAATGTTATCTGTCCAGTTCCCCCGAGAAATCATTTTTTAAAAGTTTGCAGCCTAGATGACAGATGAAACAGGAAAACAGGTGACTTAACTGGCTCGCCAACTGAACGGTATCTTAAGCATCATGGTTTATACACAGAGCCAGTGAGCAGAAAGAACTTTGCACTGTCCTCATATGTGCTGTTTCCACTCTGCAGAATCAGAGAAGCTTCAGCCTCAAGTACCGTCTGTTTTCATTTCTACAAATCCTAAGCTGTTGAAAAAGTATAGATTGAGAGTCAGAAAGAAAAGAAAATTACTCCTCTTTTTCTATTTCTATTAATATTTGTGCCTACAGTGAGAGTGAAGGTCAGCATGCTACCACACGAGAGATTTTGTTTGGGGAATCTAGACACACTACAGTCTGGAAAGGAAAACATCCAAATGTTAGGGTGACAAAGTGCATGGGGTAAAAGCACTGCAATATTCTCAACAGCATGTTCAATTTACTTCTAAAAAAAAGGTGCAGGGAAGAATGATCTTTGATTTCTACGTAAAAGAATACAAATCCCAAACTATACAACTGGTAAAGCAAGTGAAAAAAGAAAGTAGTGACAAACATACACATAGAAAATTTTTCTTCATGAGAAATATTAAATCACCTGCAGGCTTTTTGGGAGCCTGAATGCTTAAATTAAAAACATTGCTCAACACACATAGGTGGTGGTTTTACAGTGAATCTACCACACTTATTCAACAGGATAAATGTCTGATTACCATAGTAGTTTAAGACATTATTACAGATGCGTTATTTAACTCTCCTGATCCATTTGGAAGTAAAGCAGTGTCTGGCTTCATTAGTACTTAGATGGAAAACCATTAGATGGGTTAGAAAAGTGTGGCTCTTACCCTTTGTCAAAACAAAAGATTTGTTAGGAGTGGTAGCCCCAATTTTGGTTTTAAATTACAATTCAAGTCATTACATTCTGTTTAAGTAAGTTCCTCTAGTAGTTTCCGTTAGTTAAGCTATGCCTTGTTTTCTGTTTCAAAGCAGAGCTCATAACAATGTCCATAGATGAAGCCATACAGAAGGCATTGTCTTCATGACCTGAAAATAAAATAGGTGTGTTCTTGCCTGATTTGATTGTTATAAAAGCAATTTTAAATCTCAGCTAAAATTTTCCTATTTGGGTAGTCATATTAAAAAGTTTAAATTCATAGCAGCTAGTTTACCTTTGGCAGTGGGAGAGCTGCAGGAGTGTCTGTGGGAGAAGAGGACAGGGGTTGCCCTGCACCACACATTACCAGTCCCACAGCAAACCCACTGCAGGACACAGTCAAGCCCATTGATGAGGCTGGTGGCACCTCTGGGAAAACATATTTAAGACAAAAAAAAATTTCCAGATAGAAGAGTGAGGGGGAAAAAAGTGTGAAAAACAACCTTGAAAGCACTAAGGTTGGGGAAGAAGGGGGAAGAGGTGCTCAGGCAGCAGAGCAGATATTTATCTGCACCCATGGAGGAGACCATGGTGGAGAAAGTATTTCCCAGCAGCTGGTGGAAAAGACTGGCACAGATAGCCACATTGGAGTCCACGGAAAATCTCATACCAGACCAGGTGGATATTCCCTGAAGTAACTATGGCCTTTGAAGAGCCCGCACTGGAGTAGATCTATCCAGAAAGACTGCAGCTTGTGGGAAGGACCCACACTCTAAGGTTTATCCTGAAGGACTGTGGTCCATGAAAACTCATATCAGAGGAGAGGAACAGTGTGAGGGGGAAGGAGCAGCAGAGAGGAGCTGCTAAAGACTAACCAGAACACCCCCATTCCCCATCTACCCCTGCATCAGGGAGAATATGATGGAGGAGTCAGGAATGAGAGAGTGAGTTTGACACTGCAAAGAAGTAGGCATGGAGGAAAAGTGTTTAAAGTTTTGCCTTTGTTTCTCACCATCTGACTCTATTTTAATTGGCAATAAATTAAACAGATTTTCCCCAGGTTGACTCTGCTTTGCCTATAATAATAATTGGTAGGTCATCTTGTCTTCTTCCTCATCTGCCAGATATTTCAACCCAATTTCTCCCTGTGTCCTATTGAGGAGAAAGAGTGACAGAACAGCTGAGCGGACAGCTGGCAGCTGCTTAAGGTCATCCCTCCACAGCCTTAAAACTTTCTCTGAAATATTGTTAGTAATTCCAAGATCATCTTTGTATGACATTATTTCTATTCAGTAACACTTGCATTCACGTGTATAGGAATTTACACCATGAATACCAGTCTTATTCACGGAATAAAATCTGCCAGACTAGGTTTATTTCTATGAACCATTCTGTTTGGAGTTCAGATTGTCTAATGTCTAATTTTATTTTTCTTTCCATCATTTTCAGGCCATAGTTGTGCTTTCAGTATGAGAAGTGTTTCTCACAGATGCTTTTCATTTCAGTCTCTAAAATATCTCTTCGTTAAGTAAATATACTCAGACTTAATGTGTAAAAGACTAAGATATCTATTGACTTATAAGTGAACAAAAGCAACACAATTTTGTAAATAAATTTATGAGAAGTGGTGTGCAGAAAATCTTTATAATTTGTTTTCAAAGGACTATTATGGGCATATTGATAATTTAGCACAATGTTCAACAAGTGTAACTTAAAACTGACAGAAATTCAAGAAGAGCATTATTTACTTCCTCTGACTGGATAAAAAGAAAATAGAGCCCCTACATGGCTTAATGTACAGGCTACCTACCTAATTCTCTTGGAGTCATCACAATTATACACAAACTGGGATTTTGGAAAGCAGCATTTCAAAGTGTAGGGAGAAAACAACCAAACCAACCAAAAAAGCACCCCACTAAATTAGATGGTTAGAAGGCAGCATCTTCAAGTGACATGAAAAAAAGTAACAGTTAATATTGGATGTAACTCTGCAGTTTTGTGTGACTGAACTGCAAGTGGTGATGTTGCATGGGTGAGGTGTAGCAAGTCAAGGAACTGATGGTTACCTTCATAATACTTCTTCTTAGAAGTGGGAAATGGTATTACATTTTTGATTTACTGAAATCTACTTGTATATACTCGGTGCCTGTGTTTTACCAAGTTTTCAGTCATGGTCCTTTCCCCAAATAGTGTTTTCTTTGTTCCTATGCAGTTTAAGAAGGGCAAATTCAGAGAAGCATCATTCAGGATTTCCCAGTTTCTGTGTAGCATTTAGGTTAATCTATCATGTTTGTCAAGAGCCATAAATACATTGTCTTTGGGTCTTGCTGAAAACAACTCTATGAAAGGTTATCAATATCTTGACGCTTTATAAAGCACATCCTAGACAAGGTCTGTTTAAATGTGTATTGAAAACATCCTGAAAATCTTGTGCATTTTGTAGGTAAGGCATATCTAAAGGCAAATTATTTTTATGAACCCTGGGGATGTATGTCATTTCTATCAAGAGCGCTGAAGAGCACACTCAAGGGAATGCAGTCAAAGGCAAGACAAACTCTTAAATTTAATGGAGTAATCACTAAAGACTCACGTGAACCATATTATCTATCTTAGTTCTTCACATTTCCAAATTGTTCAGGGAAGGTGACAAACATGGGGGATGTGGAAAAATACCAAATATGTCTACATCTCTTGGAACTTCAGTTTTCTCTCTCAGTTCCTTGACTTTGATGTAATACAGGAAAACAGAGAAACATTCAGAATCAAAATGCTTTGCCCTTTTTCTTTGTTTCATTTTCTTTTTTTTTCCCAAAGAGATTTATGGACCCTAACTATGCCATTTACATTTTTACAGGATAAAAAGGAAAAAAAAAAAAGAGAAACTCACGTGAAGCAGAGAGTAATGACAAATCATAGGAAAAATAAGTTGCTTCATTGCAATGATAAGCCCCATGATACATACAAGAGTATGTAATTTATGAAAAGCCAACTGTCATCAAAATTCTTAATTTATAGTGTTCAACAAAATGCTACTAACTGAAAAGCATTAATCAACATCACCAACTTAATGTGCTTTGTCAAACTTCTCAGACTCTTCTGCCAAGGAAGAACATTTTTGACAAGTAGATTGATTAGTGAGCTAACAGTGTTTGACTGAGGGGAGAGTGTGCGACAAGAACCTTAAAAAAAGATGTTAGCAGTAATTCTATTTTCTCATACAGAAGCTGTGTACAGTACTATTGTTTTGCAAAATGCATGTCAATAAGACTGACAAATTATTATGTGATTATAAGAAATTCTGTTTCATACTTGATCTCATTCTCCTTGTGAAATAATTTATAAAGAGTGAAAATTATCTGAAAGATGCCCATTAGACCTGAATAATAATCTACTACAGAGTGCTTTGATATCTCAAGTGGTATTAAAATGTAATCTAGATTCTACTTTTCATGCTAAAGTAAGCACAATGAAAAATAATATACCTGCTTCTAGTTTGATAAGTGTAATAGATACTCTAGAATTAAGACAGAAAACAGCTTGTCTTACAAAGAAGGCTTAACTGGGAATCCCATGCTTGCTCAGAAAACAAACCTCTAGTATTTCTTAGTTTTCAGACATTCCAGCTATTGCCAACAAGACTTTTTTTTTTCCTTGTTTTCTTTTTTTTTTTTCCTGAAAGTTAGTGGGAAGGAGGATAAGGAATTTTAACAGAAGAGGCTTATAAACAAGAACACATCTGTCCTGTCACATAATTCCAGTGTTGTTTGGAACAAAAACCTGCCCACAAGCATTTTCCAAGACTGAGGCATCCCAAGAGGCATAGATTTGACATAGGAAATTCTGTGCCAGCCACCTATGTCTGTGCAGGTATGTGTTAGTATGGCAAGCACGAGAGAGTATGGCACTGAAGCGTGGATATTCTGTTCAACTTGAGCCAAAAGGGAAGGACAAGATAAAACTGTCTTGAATTATTGTGTTGAAGTATTCTAAGTAGCTCCCAAAAGTCAACATTATATAAAAAGAACCAGCCTTCTGGGTCAGACCAAGGGATTTATCTAGCTATTCTGGCTCCAATAGTAGCCATAAGCAGGCATCTAGGTAAGAATAAGAGTAGAGCAAAACTATATAATGCTTTACCAAATTATTCCTGTCCTCTGCCCATTCATGATATTTCCTAATGTACTTCTGCAGTAATTGCTAAACTGATTTTCCTGGTGATGTATAAACACACATATCCTAGCACAGAGTCCTCCCACTGCCAGTGACTTTCCTCCAATGCAAAAAAAAAGAAAAAAATATCACTATTTGCTCATAATCTTTTTTCCCCTTTTTTTGATATATTTGTTATCCAAATAATTCATTCCCAGTTATGCCATGACCATTTAATTGCTTTACAAGCTTTAGGTGATGGATTTGGTAAAGATTTTTTGGAAAGACAAGACTGTATCAGTTATATCAACCCTAGCCACAAGCTTGTTGGCTTTCTGAAATAACTATGAAAGGCTGTAAAGAAGGATTTCACTTTACAGAAGTCATTTTCCAAGTAACTTATGTTCACCAAGATATCCACTAATTGTCTTCTACTATCATTTCTAACAGTTTGCCTGACACAGACATTAGGCCTACAGGCCTGGAGTTCCCAAATTAGAGTTATATTTGCCACCCTCTACACAACAGCTTCCCAATGTGACTTAGGTAAAGGTTGCACACAGCTGTTCATCCCAGCCACCAGCTATAAGAAGGAAATTTGGATGAACTACTTTATGTCAAACTCTACTTACATACACCATGTAATACAGATCAGCTTCCACAGGTTAGCCTCCTGCCTAAACAAGTTTTCCTTCTTTTTTGGTGGCCTTTTAGGGAAGCATGTAAATTTAAAATTTTTTGATTCTGTCTTACATGGGATCAACAAAGTGAAGTCTTAATGCTCAGTAATGTCAAAAAATACTTAGAATTCTCAATATTTTACAGTTATCAAGTGTGCAATATGTCTTATGAATCACTGATTTGGATTAGAATTTGAAACAGCAATGCTGCACATTAGCAATGCTGTAACTCTTATACGGGGAATAAGGCAACTTGCTACTGGATGTGCTTGCCTCCCTCTAACCACATTACTTGCATCCTGTATTTTTTCTCTACACAAACTAAAAGTTTGTAAGCATTTATTTATCTGTCCCTTTGTCAGAATGACATACTAGTTTTCTGTTTGATAAATGTTTATTCTTTTTTGCTTTTTGCTCTTTGTTATTTAAATTCAAATATCAATGCACCTACTGAGAATCTGCTTTTGACATTTAAAATCCCTCCAAAATTGATTACCTTAGTTTTTAACTCTCATACTCTGTATCTTAAAATGGGAACAATACCACCTTCCTACATTTTAACTACAACCCCTAACAAGTGTATCTGCAGCACCTGAGTGCTAAATATTAGGTACCAAAATACAAGAGACCACTCACATCAGCTGGCAGCAGCAGAAGTCTCTAGCTTGGCCAGAGCTGTCACCGGAAAAGTGCAAGAGTCACTGGGAGACATGCTGTCAGTAGGAAGGCTGATGTAGTCAGACTGCTTCATCAGCACAACTTCAGCAACAGAGCTATTCTTCAACAGGGCAGCTATCATATATTCCTAACACAGTATATCCTTCTGCAATTTAAATCACAGTACAAAAAATTATCCTCAGGGATTTTCTACATTTAGTCCTTCTGGGAGGAGAATACAAGACTGAAAATCAAACCCAGATAAATGATTTTACACAGCTAATTGAGTCAATCACGTGCATTAGTCCATATGAAACTGTTGGCCATTGTACAGTTTATGCATACCAGTGTGTGTGGTTTAACAAGTTAGTTTTCCATAAGAAAGCGCATATTATTTTATATTTGCCCTAGGCTAAGAGCTTTCACATGCACAATTATTCTGGGTGAGCAGACTCACATAACTTTTTTAAGCCATAATGAGTTGTTTATATGCCCCCCCCTCAGTCAAGCCCAGAAGAACTTCCTGGGAAGAGAGCACAGCCCACCTCCAACCCTCACCATCACACTCCACCAAATTGCAGAGGCCTGTAGCTAATAATAGAAACCTCAAAGCTACTCAAGAGGAACATCTTTCATAGAAGAAAATGTTAGGTAAGTTAACCACATGGCTATTAGGAGGCCTAGAACACTGGAAAATGAGTAAAGGAGACTATTAAAACAAGCAAGAAATGTGTGCATCTGGTTGGGTTTATGTTCCACTGTCGCCAATTATTGCAAGTATCACACAATTATAATTATTTTGAAATCTCCCATTCCAAAAACTAAGACAATGCCTGAAAACCCTCTCAGAAAAGAAGTAAAAAATTTTAAGTTCATAACAAGTGGAAATGACCAGAAAACAGCTCAGCTGCCAAATGTTTAAAATCAAATATTTTTAAGTCAATCTTGGAAGGAAAGAATAGTTCAAATTATGATTTGGGAAAAGTGGGGTGTTTTTTTCCTTTTTTTTTAGGTTTATGTGCACTTTTAATCAACAGTCTTTCACTTAAATAAGTTGGACTATTTATTCTCTATCAGCATTTAAACATATTTCCTCTTCCAGTAGGGAAAAAACCCAAATATATGAAATTCAGCTTTCTGTGGCAATTGGTTCTCAAAACTATCACTTTTTTTTTATCTGGATGACTGTCTTGCAATACTAAATATATCCCAACTTTTTTCTGAGTAAGAAGTAATCACAGGACCTCAAATATTTGGATATACCAATAAGAGATAGTACTTTTTTTAAGATAACCATTTGCTTAGCTTTAATATGATAATCATAACACATTTTGCAGTCTTAGAGAGATAGTTACATGGATTATGAAGAACCCAGGTACTTCACATACACTCAGATTTTCTTTGTGTTAATTATATACAAATATATGGGAAAATTATGGTAATGACAGGAAATAAAGGAATTGTTATTTTACTGTACAATATTCTACCTGAAAATCAGTTAAAAAAATCCTAGTGAACCATTTTATCTATATCACTACATACACGTAATTACTTCACTTTTCATATTTCATATGGTACCTTACGAAACCAACTAACAATAAAAAAGCACATTATCCTTCAAAAAAAAGTTATGAAGCACTGAACATGCACAACTAACTAGTGATTTCAAAGTAGCAGCAAAGACTTCCTTCTTCAATCTTATTTTTAAATAAGAACACCAAGTGGGCAGCAGGGAAGATCCTGCAATATCTTTAAAAGGGTAGAGCTACAAAAACTTTATGACTCACAGCTCACCAAATTACAGTATAGAAAAAAAAACCCCAACCCTAACCTTATGATTCAGACTGTAATTAGAAGCTTAGAAAATGCAGAAAAGAAAATTAGTCAAATACCACAGCCACTCAGGGCTTTGAAAATAAGGACAAAAACTTTAAAATCACTGCTCAAATTTTACAGGAAGTCTTCAGTGAAGAGATTTTTTTTAAAAAAGGACACATTTATAGAAAAGAAATCAGACATCAGTTAGAGATAAAAGATTTTATAGGGTGAAAAAAATCCTTTTCCTAGAAATAATACAACCAGGAACTTCAGAAAATAGAGTGATCCTTTCACTGATCAACAGTTTCAGTGTGTTTACAGTCAGACAATAAAATCAGATATCAATTAAGTTTTTCCACAATCAGTATTTAAATGCAAACAAATACCATTAGGCTTCACAGAAAGTATGATGTAAGAGCTTTATTTCTGAACAAAAAGAAATGTTTAATAGAGTACCTGTCATTAAAAGTCTGCCTCTTTATCAAACTAACGACTGAAGGGAAAGTAGATTATGGAAGCTTGCAATTCAAGAGATGTGATCGCTCAGCTCTGCACCTGATGCTGAGAAGATACAAAGAAAGTTCATTTGAATGCTGGTTTTAAATCCTTCTCAGTGAGAGGAGAGCGGAAACCAAGGCTGGTCTGGATGGCTGCCTCATTTAAGAGTAGCTACACAAACGCTCTTTCATTGCAAGGTAGCAGCTCTCTTCAAGGTCTTTCACAGCCAGGACCCAGAATAGCCACACTGATAGAAAGAGGCTGTCGGCAAGCAAACTAATAAAAAAGTGTCCTGCAAGCTCTCTCCCACTGCTTTCTAGGGCAAACATAGATCTTTCTTTTTAACTAATCTAAAGAGCACACTTTTGTGCCGGAAAAACTTTGCTCAGTTTTTTCTATACAGTTACTTCATCTGTCTCTGAAGTCTACTGTAGGTCCTCCAAAGCTTTAGTCTCTAAGAAGTCGTTTTTAGCAAGCACAAGAAACACAAATCTCAGCAAGTGAACAAGGGATGATGTTAAGTTTATACTCACCCAATATACTTATTAACTCATACTCGAATTTCCAGGAACATGTAGGTGTTTATAGGATAGGAAAAACATTTCCCATGCACTTCTCTACACTTACTTACATTTTTTCCTCTATCTCATTCATCATCTTGGGTACTAGAATAGGCATGAAGGCAGCAGGAGTGGTTCCCATGTTGGCTATGGGCTGCTTACCCTCTGCAACTAAAACCAACAACCAGTGGCTACAAAAATAAACCAGCAACACCAAAAAACTATTATTTTTTTTTTTTTTTTAGTGATAGATCTCCAAAATACTGTGTGATATGCACTGAGCTAGTAGCAGCTGACAGTACTGTCATGGTGCATTCCATTTATGGCAGAACTGCATGACATTTTTTGTATGTGTGTTTTTTTTTTCCTAACGTGACCAGGGGAACTTAACACAGCAATGTTATAAGAGAACGAAATGAAAAATAGGATTTTTTTTTTTTTTTTGCAGTAAAACATTACACCTAAAAAATATTGCAAGAAAAGGACACTCAGATAGACATAAAATGCTTAAATTTTCAGTAGGGAATTCAGAAGGGAATACAATCTAATTAGCTTCAAGGAAATGACAATAAGAGATCAGAAGAATGAGTAAAATGGTTAAATCTACAAAGACTTCAAAAGCTTCTCAGTAGAAAAACTCAGGAAAAGACTCAGGAAGAAAATTAGCAACTGTGATATAGATTGCAAAATTCTAATTGAATTGCAGAATAGCATTGTTAGGTTAATAATTTGTTGTGTAATGCATGCAAGGAACAAGTTGGGGTTTTTTTTAATACAAAAGGCCTAGCATTTACTTCAGAGCTCTTGTAGTTATAACACATATATGCAACTTTTTCCCTTCTGCTCTAGTGCAACAGGGGTGTGAATTCACCTGATTCTGGTTCCTGTACCTGCTTTTTAGCTGTATGCTAGTAGCTACTGAATTAAAACCAAAGCTTGTAATTCATTAAACTTAAAAGGTCCTGAGGAACCTGAAGAGCTCAGAATTTAAACAGTGATGTTATCACAATTCTACAAACCTGTTAGAGATTAATGGTTATGAACTATGTGGATCAGGGAAAAATGAAGGACAATCACGGAGGGAGTCCATAGAGTGAAGGAATGATATAAAGTGAAGAAAAAACAATAATCCTGCAAGTTCTGCCTGAAGAAAAATATCTTACTAATATTAACACTGCTATGCAATAAAAAAGGGTAAAAAAGAGATAGTATAAAATGGAAAAAAAAAGTTTGTTTAGCAAATCTTACTTCACAATTTAAGAAAAACAAACTGTTTCATTACAAAAGCTGTCACATGGACTGCTCTACAGCTACTACTTTGGGGGACAAAGTCACTACTGTAGGTCATGCCATTCAGCCCGAGTCCATTGCCACACACCAAAATATCACTGTAGTTTCTGTCTTATAAAAATGCAAACCTGACCATTCTTTTAGGTTTACAATTCATATGATCTTCTGTTCATGGTAACTTAGTCCAAGTAGTACACAGAGAAACTTATTCAGTAGCCTGAATCTAAACTTACACACAAGAGCACTTAGTGTCACAGTGCTGAATCCTGAAGCAGTTGAATGCTAAAATCAGCATTAGTCAATGCAAATCATGTTTGAAAGTGATCTTATTTTTTTTAGTGGTCTACAAACAATATTAAATGATGTGCATTTTGCATGTTCTATACCAATCACATGTCCAGCTTTCCAGCAGGTGCTGCACATAGAGGCAACATTAGCTAAGCAAAGGGCAGCACAGTGATAAAAGGCACAGCAAGGTGCAAGGAAAACAGACCTCAAATCTTACAGGGTGACCCCTATCTTCAGCTCCTGGATATCTGAAAGCATTAATAAGCCAAATTAATTCTTGGTACCTGAAATTAGTCCAACGTATTTAATACGTCAAGGTAAAAGACAACCTAAAAAAGAAATTCTGCCAGATTCTCTTTCATGATCAAATCAGATGTAACCAAACATTTGGAACAGAAATTTCTACCCTTCACCAGTGGCATAGAGCAGCATACTGTACCAGTTTATCCTGGACAACATCACATTTTAGCACCACAGAAAAGAAAGCAGTTCATCAGATCTACTTAGGAGGATGTACAAAATACAGTCTAGCAAATTTAAAATGTCTAAAACCAAAATAAATAAATGTGTAATGACATTTCATAACTGTTCCAAAAGACCCATTTGTGAACAACAAAAGGAATTAAAACCTCCTGTCAAGTGAGAAAGAGTGAATCTTTAATATATATATATTTTCCTCCTTCCAAGTTAACATTCTCATATAAAGACAGAAAAAGCTAAAACCTTAAATGTATTCCTAATTTTGATTATAAAATATCAAATATTATATACAGAGTATCGGTGTATGAACCATGAATTATGCCATAAAGCCAAAGTATAATTGCATGGGAGTTCTGTAGAAAAGTCAATCAGCTGAATCCTGGAGAAGTTTGCAGAAAAACTCTCTCAAATGTGCTATTAGAAGTCTTCAAGCAGTAAAAAGCCTCTAAACTACTCAACCAAAAACCTGCCACGCTTGAATAACGATAACAAGTACAATAATAGGTGTAGTGTCTGAGTCTGTTTGGCAAACTCCAAGATACTTTGCTATTCTTTTCTCTGAATGATAAATCTCAAGTAATGTGTTTTAGGCTAGTTATAGCACTCACAAAACAAAGAAATTGCCATTTAAGGACCTATGTTTGCCACACAAGTCCATTAATAAAGAACAGATGGGGAAAGAGGTGATGGACTCTTTACCTGCGGAAAAAGCTGTTATCTGGGGAGAAGTACTATTATTAAACATTGAATAAAATACAGACAGCTTTTTGTTGCATCATTTTGCATTTTCAGGACACCACACACATTAATCTTTCAGTTACCTCCTCAAATTCTCTGAGGGGTTTAATCATTACTTTATAAACAGAGAACAGAGATATAATGGGACAATGTCAGTAGCAATGCTGGAAGTGGGTCTCAAATTAAAAATTTTCAAGACATAATGAAAGGTTCAGAAACACAAATCTCATTGAAAGTCAGCACCTTTCACTGCCAATCCACTACACTGGGGTGTGTCTAGCTCACAGATATTCTATTGACTTACTGTGGGCATGTCTTTATGGATGCTAAAGTGTTTACAATAAAAGCAAATCACTTTATCCTTGTGACTGCATGGTGTATTTCACCTTCAGACACATTATTTATAATACTGGCCTTAATGAATCATGTATGTCACAAAACACAATGCAACTGAACAGCCATCTCCTACAGCTTGAGTCAAATGCCCAAGGTCATTAACATTGCGAACAACTTTAGATGTTACTAAAATCTGGCTACCATGAAAGATAAAAGCTTCACATCTAATAAACACTGGTTGTGTACATGACTGAAGAGTGCTACAGAAAGATATACACTCCATCTAGATTCTATAGTTCTTCAGTTTATAGTTCCTCTTGCCATTATGTCAGCTGTTCTGTAATCACAGAGGTGAATCACAGCTGTCAGTGCAAGAGAAGTCTGAGGAATACTCTTACAGCATCTGTCTGCATCATTGCTTAAAAGTTGTTGATATATTTACACATATGATACCAAGGTTAAAATTAGATTTTTTTGTCCTTTTCATAAATTTTCCACTGCCTGAAACTTTACTGTAACTACTTTCTCTCCCAGTCTATCAGCATATAGTGTACAGTGTAAGAGAAATCTATAGCAGTCAATTATAGAAACCAGAAGTTCACATCACTCCTGTCAATAATCTACTTTGTTCTGTAAATGAGAAAATTAACTTTTCCAGCATTAAA
Source organism: Eurypyga helias (assembly GCF_000690775.1). NCBI lineage: Eukaryota > Metazoa > Chordata > Aves > Eurypygiformes > Eurypygidae > Eurypyga > Eurypyga helias. Next base: position 17,451 of record NW_010237689.1, on the reverse strand, counting down.
TCTGCTTCTTGACAAAGTTTTTTATCATTTCTACCGGTAATTCTTATAGTCTGGAATTCTTGATACAGATCAATTACATTTTTTGGAGAAGACAGCTGCAGACACATAGCCTTTGATGAATGAACACCTCACTGTAAATGTTTAATGTGAGACAACTTTTTTGTTAGTCCGTTTTACACATTAGGATCTGAAGTCTGGTATTTTACCCACTTTCACTATTTTTTATGTCTTTCAAACAGTGGGGTACACCTAATAAGTATCTATTTGGATATAATCTCATGATGGATTATGAGTTGGCAGCAAGATTCCAGTTTCCAGTCAACTTGCATCACAAATTTTTCAGATCAACAACAGAGCTTGCAAATAAAATCAGCAAAATGGATATCTGGCCTAGATTAAGTGAGAGTAGTTAGAGATACCTATCACTGAGTATTTTACAGTATGTTGTTTAATTTCTTATATTTATATATTTTAATTTTTACATAAATATTTAGGATATTTGAAGAAAATTTTACATATTGGCTAGTGGCATTGAGACCCAAGTGAGATGGAACAGACACAGATA